>NC_084482.1:174324872-174532372 GCF_030035675.1 Rhineura floridana | reverse complement strand
AAATGGGCCTTTGGCCTGATCCAGCAGGGCTCTTCCTATTAAGCTTTTATCTGTAGAATCTAAATGGGTGAAAAACAGCATGAATGAGGCAGGACTATGGTATACATACCTATAAACCTGTGTTGGTTTTTGGCCTACATAGCTCATATCAGAATCCACTACAGCTAGCATACTGCGCAAAAAAATAGTCCACAGATGTAAATTACAGGGCTATAACAGCCCCAACCTATGTTCCAGTTCATACATTTGTCAATGTACACACACATGCCACACAATGAAATGTGGGACTACCACTAAGCTTGTGACCAAGTGGAATTATGTGGTAAGTTGTAATGCCTTTTGTTATACTGGTTGCTGTACACAATTATGAATGCACGTGTGCATAAAAGTGGTCTATAAAGAACAAGAAACATAGAGTGCAATCCTAGCCATTACTCAGACGTAAGTCCTACTGATTGCAATGGGTCTTACTGCTGGGTAAGTGGGGTCAGCATTTCAGCCAAAGAAATATTTGTACTTCCATATGGGAGCTAAACGTGCTGCTGTGATTTGTACGATCACAGCAGCCTGAAAAGAGGACAGACTGGTTTGCTTGACATGGGTCTGGTAAATCTCCTTTATTCATATTGTTTCATTATGAACCTTGTGAATCTTCCTTGTGAATCTTGATAGACTGAGAGGCAGTATATAATTTTTTTAAAAGTCCAATAGGCAAACCTGTTCTATGTGCCTTACACAGGAGGCTGTTGTACCTATGTCAGAGAGTAAGAACCCATCTACACATGCTGGGAAATCATGTGGTGGAAGCCTTGATGGGGCTGCACCACTTCCAGTGATAGATTGCAGATTACAAATATGAATGCTTCCTCAAGTGAAAAACAAAACAAAATTTCCTGCAAATGGGAAAATAGAATATAAGGGAAAAGGTCAGTCTGGAACCTTCTCCCTAACATGCTACTGTTTACTAACAGGGTTGGGGGCGTGAATTAAACCTGGAAAACCATTCAGTCATCTAATTCCTCCACCTGGACTCTGTATCAGAATTCTCAGCATATATGCAATGTCCCTTACTCGTCCCATATGAAACTGAAGATAAAAATACAAGCCTTCATAAATGGGGCACCATTCAATCTTAATGAAAGCCAATGAGTTAAATGCCACCCATGGATGGCCCTTCAGTAAAAGAAATAATTCCATATATGGGAGTTATAGTTCCTGGCCTTGCACCTCCTGGGTTCCACTTGAACCTAAATGGGGTTAGCTAAGCAATCGTAACAATGTCTCTAAAAATTACTACAGCCAATACAGTGTATACCACCTTGAGCTCCTTGGAGAAAAGGATAGGGATATAATTATTTGCCACCAACCAATGGATTAATGGTGATTTGCACAAAAGACATCATTCTTTTGTCTCCAAAAGACATTGTTTTGTTGATTAATTCCTGGTATTGATCGGGGGGGGGGGGGAGAGATTATTTAAAATAAAAGACCTGTGATATGCATAAAGGTTCTGCAGCATTGTAACAAACAGCTGAATCCTACAAAACAGGATTCAGCATAAGCAATAGCCAAACAAGGCTGCATGCTGTTCTTCACAGGTGAGACAAATGCATCCTGCTAATTACACATATCTTTGCTTACAGTAGGTTACACAAAACTCCCAGCCCAGGTAGCCTTCCATCTAGATGCTGGCCTGGCTGAGAAGTGCCCAGGTTTAATACACACTTAAACATTAGAAAACAGTGGTGCCAGGTTGCACTGTCCAGTAACTCTTCTGGATGCTGATGCTTAGTCTGGTAGGAGACAGCTCACCAGGACCCGAATTTTAAAAAGCGGTTGTCTTCTTGTTACAATATACCACAGGAGTAGGGAACCACAGGCCCGGGGGCCAAATGTAGCCCCCCAAGTCTCTCTGTTTGGTCCTCAGGACTCTCCCCAGACCACATCAGCTCCCAGACCTCCCTCCTCAGCTACAAGAAGTAGGCCCTCTGTTGGAGTGATATAGCAAGTCTTAAAGGGACAATATCACCATATACTACAGTCTCCCAAGCTGTAGCTTCTTCTTCAGTCTTCTTCCCTATCTCCTTTTTTAAAAAAATTTAAAATCACCATGCCCCCAAAATATAGAGCTATAATAACTACATGACCAAGCCTAGCAACTGCCTTATATGCCAACAGTTTTATAGCACAAGTGAGGTTCATCCCATCTACCACCGTGGGGTATATAGGTGTCCTGACAATGTCTTCTAAAAAGCTGTCTGGGCATCAAATCAGAAAATGAAAAGCACATGACAGATGAGAGGCTCACATCACTGCTATCCTTTCCATCGAGAACAACGTTGTTCAAAACCTTGACCTCTCAGCCACTGTGTTTCAGTTTGCACAAACCAAAGCTCAAAAACCCACATTCTTAGCAGTAGTAGTGCACTATGCAACACAGCAGAACTATCAAAGATTTTACTTTTAATATTTTTTGTTTTGTAGCATTTCCTATCTTTTGGTAAGCATTCTTTATTTTAGAATATCCATTATTTTATCCTTAAAAATAATAAAGAAAATGTATAAATAAAAATGGTATCAAGCTGACCTCTTACAGCATATAGCTTTATTATATAGCTATATACGATAGCCAGTATGGATTTTTCTCATTTCACCATATTAAATTGAAAATACCCCCATGTCTTTCTGCTGCGTCCCATAACCACATTTGAAAACAAAATCTTACAAAACATAGTAATGAACTCAGAAATGCTTGTTTAACAACCATCTAAGTTTTCATGGTGATACAGAAAAAAACCCAGAAGGAGGCCACAGGTTAAAGTGAAAAATGGTAGTAAAACAACCCAGGAGCCTGGTGGACGTTGTTTCTGAAATGGTGTGATAGTTTTTTTTAAAAAAAAATCATTAAAAATCAGACAAGTTCATAGAGTACCTGCAACACTACTACTGCCCTTGCCCCATACTCTGGGAATCATATTCTGGAGTTTAAAAGTTTAAAAATGCATGGCTGATTTTTCATTAATTTAAGAAAAATAACATGGGAGTCTGTGATACATACTGCAAGTGCACAAGGAATCAACTGCCAGGTTCTAGAAAAATGACTAACAGCTGTTTGGCTTGGAGTCAATGTAGTCCATTTGCTGAGCAGGGTCAGTCTGGGTCTGGTTTTGGAAAGGAGATTACGTGTGTCTGCTGTAGAGGAAAAAAGGTGGGGGGGGAACCTGAAATATAATACTGTTAACAACTTTTTCCTTTTGGAAAGGAAATGAAAGGAAAGGAAAGGGGCTTTCCCTCTGCCCAGTGCCCACCGACCACCCAATCCTCCCTCCTCACTTCTCTCTTCCCCCTCTCTCCTGACTACACTGGAAGTTGGCTGGACTGTGAAAGACCAACCCAAATTATATATGCATTTTTACAAGTTTTTAGGCCAGTACAATATCTCAGAGAGGAGGTGAGGTCTCCTGCTCCCCTGGTACATTCACTATATCTAGCCAAACAACCTGTAGAACCTTGAAAGCAAGGTTGCAGACATTTGCTTTTTGCCACTCTGGTGGTTTAACAGTCCCTCTTCTCATGGAACTCTGGAAATTGTAGCTCTGTGGAGGGAATAGGGCTCTTCTAACAAATCTCAGTTAAAAAACTATAGTTCCAAGGATTCTTTGGAGAAAGCCACAGCTGTTAAAGTGCTTTAAATGTATAGGGTCACACATGCACAGGCACATACTTACACTTGAAAGGTTCATAATAATGCTACATCTATGCTATGCTGTAAATTACCAATATCTAAAACAACAAGTTTCAGACTTTATAATGTTGATTACCAGAAACAGAACTAGACAAACATGAGCATGTGAGCAACAGTACAAAAACTATGAAAAAACTATTATTGCTAATGACTGGCAACTAATTTGTATTTACAAATGTTATCAGTCAAACCTGAGAATCTAAACCTCAGAGTCCAAATTGACATTAAGAATGTGGAACTCTTCCTTTTCTCCCTTCCCAGATAATTTCTTATAAAGTAATTGTGTTTGTGCTTAAGATTTCATTTCCATCGTGCAAGGATTCCACATCTTTTGTCTTTGTCTGCCATTAACCCAAGCAAGTCATATTTCAAAGGGCAGTGAAAGGAGGAGATTGGGATGCCCTGGTCAATTAAATTTCCTCTGTCTTTATAATACACGAGCCCATCAGAAATCAGAATATAAGTATTTTATTTTGAAGCATATACCCAGTTTATTCTGTACATGAGCCATAATAAATTAACCCTCTCGGTTTTTTTAGAAGAATTATAATTGACATGCTACAGCTCTACATGTACAACCTTTGAAATATACATAATACTTTGAAAGTTGTCACATTTGATACCATTGTAAACATCACCCAGGGTTGTTGTTGTTGCTGCTGTTGTTGTGTGCCTTCAAGTCGATTACGATTTATGGCGATACTATGAATCAGCAACCTTCAGTAACATCTGTTATGAACCACCCTATTCAGATCTTGTAAGTTCAGGTCTGTGGCTTCCTTTATGGAATCAATCCATCTCTTGTTTGGCCTTCCTTTTTTCCTACTCCCATCTGTTTTTCCCAGCATTATTGTCTTTTCTAGTGAATCATGTCTTCTCATGATGTGTCCAAAGTACGATAACCTCAGTTTCATCATTTTAGCTTCTAGTGATAGTTCTGGTTTAATTTATTCTAACACCCAATTATTTGTCTTTCTCGTGGTCCATGGTATCCGCAAAGCTCTCCTCTAACACCACATTTCAAATGAGTTGATTTTTCTCTTATCCGCTTTTTTCACTGTCTAACTTTCACATCCGTACACAGAGATCGGAAACATTTCAGAATGATCCTGACTTTAGTGTTCAGTGATACATCTTTGCATTTGAGGACCTTTTCTAGTTCTCTCATAGCTGCCCTCCTCAGTCCTGGCCTTCTTCTGATTTCTTGACTATTGTCTCCATTTTGGTTAATGACTGTACCAAGGTATTGAATCCTTGACAAGTTCGATGTCCTCGTTGTGAACTTTAAAGTTACATAAATCTTCTGTTGTCATTACTTTAGTCTTCTTGACGTTCAGTTATAGTCCTGCTTTTGTGCTTTCCTCTTTAACTTTCATCAGCATTCATTTCAAATCATTACTGGTTTCTGCTAGTAGTATGGTATCATCAGCATATCTTAAATTATTGATATTTCCCCTCCAATTTTCAAACCTCCTTCATCTTGGTCCAATTCCACTCTCCGTATGATATGTTCTGAGTATAGATTTAAAAATATGGTGATAAAATACACCCTTGTCTCACACTCTTTCTGATTGGGAACCAATCGGTTTCTCCCTACTCTGTCCTTACAGTAGCCTCTTGCCCAGAGTATAAGTTATACATCAGGACAATCAGATGCTGTGGCACCTGCATTTCTTTTAAAGCATTCCATAGTGTTTCATGATCTACACAGTCAAAGGCTTTGCTGTAATTTATAAAGCATAGGGTGATTTTCTTCTGAAATTCCTTGTTCGTTCCATTATCCAACATATGTTTGTGATATGATCTCTGGTGCCTCTTCCCTTTCTAAATACAGCTTGGACATCTGGCATTTCTCGCTCCATATATGGTAAGAGCCTTTGTAGAATAATCTTAAGCATTACTTTACCTGCATGGAATATTAAGGCAATAGTTCAATAATTACTGCATTCCCTGGGATCCCCTTTCTCTGGAATTGAGATGTATATTGAACACTTCCAGTCTGAGGACCACTGTTTAGTTTTCCATAATTGTTGACACATTTCTGTCAAAATGTGGACAGATTCAGTCTCAGTAGCTTGTAGCAACTCTACTGGTATGCCATCTGTTCCTGGTGATTTGTTTCTTCCAAGTGTTTTAAGAGCAGCTTTCACCTGACATTCTAAAATTTGTGATTCATCATCATACGGTTCCTCCATGAATGAATCTGTCATCCTTGCATCTCTTTTATAGAGTTCTTCAGTGTATTGTTTCCATCTTCCTTTTATTTCATCCCAGTCAGTCAGTGTGTTCCCCTGTTGATTATTCAACATCCCTACCCTTGGCTTAAATTTCCCTTTAATTTCTCTAATCTTTTGGAATAGGGCTCTTGTTCTACCCTTTTTGTTGTTCTCTTCTATTTCTGTACAATAACTATTGTTATAGTTCTCTTTGTCCCTATGTACTAGTCACTGTACAGTTGCATTTAGGGATCTAACCGTGTTTCTGTCTCCTTTTGCTTTTGCTTTCCTTCTCTCTTTAACCATTTGAAGAGTTTGTTCAGTCATCCATTGAGGTCTTTCTCTGTTTTTAACTACAGGTATTGTCTTTTTGCACTCTTCCCTGATAATGTCTCTGACTTCACTCCATAATTCTTCTGGTTCTCCGTCAACTAAGTTTAAAGCCTCAAACCTGTTCCTCATATGATCTTTATATTCTTCTGGAATGTTATTTAAATTGTATTTTGGCATTATGATTGTTGTTCTTTAGCTTTACTCTGATTTTTGATATTACCAGTTCATGATCTGTACCACAGTCTGCTCCTGGTCTTGTTTTTGCAGAAGTATGGAACTTCTCCATCTTCTGCTTCCAGTTATATAATCAATCTGATTCCTATATTGACCATTTGGTGATGTCCACGTGTACAGTCATCTTTTCGGTTGCTAAAAAAATGTGTTTGCAAGAAACAAATTATTGGCTCACAGAATTCAATAAGTCTTTCTCCTGCTTCATTTCTATCTCCTAAGCCCCATTTCCCCACAATTCCTAGTTCTTCTCTGTTCCCTACTTTTGCATTCCAGTCCCCCATGATTATCAGCACATCTTGTATTGGTGCGTGATCAATTTCTTCCTGTACTTCTGCGTAAAATCTCTCCAATTCCTCTTCTTCTGTGTTTGCCGTTGGAGCATAGACTTGGATGATGGTTATGTTAATAGGTTTCCCATTTAATTTCATTGATATAATTCTCTCAGACCTTGCTTTATAGCTTCTAATTCCTTTTGCTACATCACTCCTCACTATTAAAGCAACCTCATTTCTTCTTAATTTCTCATTTCCTGCATAAAATATTTTGTAGTTGCCTGATTGAAAATGTCCCATTCCTGTCCATTTTAATTCACTCACGCCAAGACTGGCAGCGGCTCTCTGGGGACTCAGGCAGGAATCATTCTTAGTCCTACCTGAAGATGCCAGAGATTGAACCTTGGACCTTTTGTATGCAAAGCAGATGCTCTAGTACTGAGCTACAATCTTTCAGGCCTCCTGTTCAGGTGGTGGCATCAACAAGGCTGGACTTTGGGGCAAAGGTCCAGAGCCCCAGTTAACAGAATGAGCAGGAGGGGCCCCAAATGTATCAGGATTGGCTTGCCACTTTGTGAATAAAATAAATAATGCACATTACTAGAGTGGGCCCACTGTAAGACCATTAAGTTCAGAATGTAAAATTACCTAACTGCAGCACCAGTGCTTGGAGGACAGAATCCTACCTTCTATCTCCTTCATATATCCAGATCAATTTTTGAAGAGGTAATGACTGAACCAGGAATTTTCAGCTGAACATCACATTATGTTATAAAGCCAGTCCTGGGATCCAATTCCTGGTGCAAATATCAGGAAAGGATGCTAAGGCCATTCTAAAAATGTAAAGTTGGAATTGGCCCAGTAGTGGTCAGTATGGTGTGGTGGAATCGCCCTTCAGACACAGATGCCACTGTAGCTTACCTGGATGGCAATGGGATGTGGCAGGGCAGCGGCAAGGTCAGGGCAGCAAAGACACACTGGCAAAGCCAATCTTGTGCTCCTACTGTTGTGTCTGCGTAATCCTGACTTCACCACTGCCCTGCCCCACCTCAGCACCATCCAGGTAAGCTGCAATGATGCCTGTGTTGGAAGGGCAGCTCTAACCCACCACCCTGGACACTATGGAATTGGCCTGTAGTTACCAAGGGCAACTTCAGATGACAATAACAAACTCATTGTATATTTTCATGGTGGACCCCATAACATGTGAGAGGGAAAACTTACCCATTTGGACATGTGCATACTATGTATGCCTACTGTTGGGATCTGGAGCCAATAGAAAAGGGCCACAGCTCAGTGATAGAGCATCTGCTTTTCATGCAGAAGGTTCATGGTTCAATCCCCAGCATCTCCAGGCAAGACTGGTAATGTTCACCATCTAAAAACCTGGAGAGCTTCTGACAATCAATGTAAGCAATACTGAGCTAAATGGACCAGTAGTCCAACTTGGCATGAGGCATCTTCCTATAAGATCCCTTTCAAGATCCCTTAAAGTTGAATTTTCATCTCACACATTGTAGGGTGTGTGGGTGGGTGTGTATACTGTGTATACTGTATATATCTATCCATATCCAATGGGTAAGCAAATAGAAGGCCCAGGGGATTGGGGAACCCTCTGAACAGAGCGGGCTGTGTTGTGCGGAGCTGTATTGGGATGGGGAATTGTTTGAAGTTGATTTGAGGTTGGAGAAAACTCCTGCTGGGAGGAAGGGCGGGATATAAATCAAATAATAAATAAACAAATAAACAAATAAAACTAGCAGAGCTCTAACTGCACAAGATTCTTCCACCTGATTTCTGCCAATCTTACCTTCCCAATGCGGACCCACACAACACAGCCCTTTCTGTTTAGGGGGATCCCCAATCATCTGGAAAGGCTTTGGATGAGGACTGGAGGGAGGGAGGGGAAGAGAAAGATAGGTTGGACAAACTGCCTTTTACTTATGCAACCACTGGATGCCACAACCCATTGCAAGAAAGCCCTAAGATGTGGTAGATTCCCATTTTTTATAATAACAAAAACTTGCCAAAGTCCTTCTCCTTTCTGGTTTCTGACAATGCTCATATAACTATAGATTCAGAGTTGTTGTCATACTCCATAGACTTTCTTTGCAGGGAGGGGTCAAGTTCTCTCTACTGAAGCATTTAGGAGCCCACCAAGATATCCAGGGGACTGGCACAGGCTGTGGTACAACTGTAATCTGTGCACACACAAAAAGAAAATAAAACTGGTGGGAGGAAAAAGCTGCTGGGTTTTTGTACCAGCTGCAGCTTTCAAGTAAGTTTCAGAGACATAGCTCATTACTGTAGTGTAATCTTTAAGTGTCATAAAAGGATGCTTGACAGTTTTAAGGTCTGCATCCAAAAAAAATGGATGGCAACATCCCAGCTGTCCATAGATGAAAAGAGGCCAGCTTGATTACAGTTGATATCCATACTCCTCCCAAAGTGGAGTAGCAAAGAAGGAACCTGTTCAAACCTTCCTTGTTGCATTTTCCTATTGACAAAGAGCAAACCCCAGTCTCAACCAAGTAATGCTCAGATTTCAAAATATGTTTGATCAAGTCCTCTAGAACAATGTTCCTCAAAGCTTGAGGCAAGTCTTCCTAGAGAGGTGCAGCAAGGACCCTTTATCAATTAGCTTCTTTCCTGTGAAAAGGAACCTATCAGGCCACCAATAGCTCACGTGGCTTCCAAATATTTGCCTTGCACTTTAAAAAGTCTGCAGTCTTGAAATAAGTTCAGCGCAGTATCAAGAATGTGTCCAACCTAAACCTACAACTGGTAGAAACAGGTGCATGGATGAAACCCAGGATGCCAAGAAATATTATCTGTTATATTTTGTTGTTGGTATTGGCAAAAGTTCTAACTGGTTCTCCTCTGTTAGAGACCTCTCAAACACTGCCTTTCCTCTTTAAAAAATGCAAATAAAGACAAAGAATGCAAAGGCAAATGCTAGATGGGTGTGGGTACACAACTCTGGCTAATACAGTTTTAATAATACATAATATGCTCCAGCCCAAAGGCAGCTACATTCTTTGAGTTGTTCTCTTAGATTGTGGTAGAGGATTTTCATAGTGGAAATGCCATGTAAAATAAATGCCACATACTGGTTTAAGATAAGATAAGATTATGGTTGCAATCTTATTATAATGTTAGGAAGAGATTCTAAGCCAGTTGCTCCACTGCATCCAATGTCCTGCTGCCTCCTTCTCGCCAGGAAAGGGGGGAGAATCTTTTTTCTCCACTTCCTTCTGCTAGTATTTTTCTCCTTCTATTGACCCCAGTGGAAGGAATATTAACGGTGCCAGCTTCAGGTCTGGCACAGTTCCGGTTGTGTTCAGGCAATTAGGTGGCTTTGTATCCTGCAGATCCAAGGCCACCCCATCACACCCCTAACAGCCACAAAATACCCTGTTTTAGGTCAACAGAGCAGTGCCCATGGTACATTATCAGCATTCCAGGAGCTCCTGTGCAAGTGCTGTTCCCCACTGGTCTCTGCAGATGCAGCAGCACTTATTATTAATGTTGTTGTTATTATTATTAATTAAATTTATATCTTATCCTTCCTGCCAGTAGGAGGGAGGCAAACTAAAACACTAAAATACTCTAAAACATCATAAAACCAGACATTAAAATATATTAAAACAAAAATTTACAAAATATCTTTTTTTTAAAAAAAGCTTTAAAAACATCTGAAAAGCAATTCCAAAAGAGAAGCAAACTGGGATAATGTCGCTACTTAAAAGGCTTGTTGAAAGAGTAAGGTCTTCAGTAGGCCATGAAAAGATAACAGAGATGGCACCTGTCTAATATTTAAGAGGAGGGAATTCCAAAGGGTAAGTGCCACTACACTAAAGGTTCACATCCTGTTGTGCAGAACAGACCTCCTGATAAGATGGTATCTGCAGGAGGCCCTCACCTGCAGAGCACAGTGATTGACTGGGTATACAAGGGATAAGACCAGGTATCCTGGTTCCAAGCTGTATAGAGCTTTGTACACCAAAATCAGAATCTTGACCTTAGCCCAGTGGCTAATGGGCAGCCAGTGCAATTCTTTGAGCAGAAGGATGACATGTTGGAAATATCCTGCCACAATGAGCAGTAGTACCACTGCATTTTGCACCAGCTGCACCTTCTGGACAAATCTCAAGGGTAGCCCCACATAAAGCACACTACAGTAATCCAACCTGGAAGTTATCAGTGCATGGACAACAATGGTCAGGCTATCCCAGTCCAGAAAGAGCAGCAGCTGTCTTACCAGCTGAAGCTGGTAAAAGGCACTCCTAGCCACTGAGGTCACCTGTGCATCTAGTGACAAAGATGGGTCCAGGAGCACTCCCAGACTATGGACCTGCTCTTTCAGAGGGAGTACGACCCCATTCAAAGCAGGCAACTGACCAAATATCCAAATATCGGGAACCACCAACCCACAGCGCCTCTGTCTTGCTAGGATTCAGACTCAATTTATTGTCCCTTATTCAGCCCACCACCAAGTCCAGGCACCAGTCGAGACCTTGCATGGCCTCTCCCAATTCAGATGCTACAAAGAAGTAGAGCTGGGTATCATCAGCGTACTGCTGACCCCTTGCCCGATATCTCCTGATGACTACTCCCAAGGGCTTCATATAGATGTTAAACAGCATCAGGGACAAGATGGTACCCTACGGCGCTGCACAGCACTACTGCCAGGGGCAAAAGACAATCACCCAATGCTATTCTCTGAAAACGACCCTGGAGATAGGATCAGAACCACTGTAAAACAGTACTCTGATACCCATCTCACAAAATTGGCTCAGAAGGATATCATGGTCAAGCCGCCGAGAGATCAAGGAAGAATAATAGGGTCGCACTCCCCGTGTCCTTATCCTGATAAAGATCATCCATCAGGGCGACCAAGGCTGATTTAGTCCCATAAACAGGCCTGAACCCAGATTGGAATTGGTCAAGATAATCTGTTTCATCCAAGAGTACTTGTAACTGCTGTGCCACAACCCTCTCGATTACCTTTCCTAAAAGGGAGTATTTGCGACCAGGTCGTAGTTGTCACAAACCAATGGGTCCAGGGTAGGCTTTTTCAGGAGCGGTCGGATCACCACCTCTTGCAGGATGGCTGGAACCACTCCCACAATGATGCGTTGACCACACCCTTGATCCACTCGGTCAAACCCCCTCAGCAAGTTTTAATAAGCCAAGAAGGGCAAGGGTCGAGAAGACACTTTGCTGGCCGCATTGTCACAAGCACCTTGTCCATGTCATCAGGCCACATCAACTGATGCAGCAGACATTGCACTGGACAACATCTCACTGACGACTACACTAGATGTGGATTACACTAGATGTGGTTTACACTAGATGTGGATTGGGCATCAAGATTGCTACGGAGGCAAGCAACGTTACCCTCAAAGTGCCTTGCAAACAATTCACAGTGGACATCCAAAGGGTCTAAAACTCAATTTCCTGGAGTCGATGTCAACAGAGCCCTGACAATATGGAACTTACATCACTCCCAACAGCTCTTCAGCCAGCCTTTGACCAGTTATTGGATTGCTCTGCCTGTCAATGAAGATCTTAACATATCCATGTTTAATTATAGTTAATTCACTAGTTTTAATAAGCATCATGCTGTATTACCATTCTTCATGTAAATGTCTTCCATTAAATATCTAGATTAGGTAGCATTTTATTCTACAGTCAAATTTGCTATAATCATCCTTAGTCCTTTTTCTTGCATCATAAATATTTAGTTTGTTTTTTAGCTTGTGGGATTAAATGCAACATCTTTTTCTGTACTGAAAAATCCTCTCCACTTTGCTTCTACTGAAAGAATCCCAGGTCCCCTGGCAGTTCTCTATCTCCCAGAACATGTTAATATTGCTTGCATTACTATGGGATTACTACACTGAAGTATACACTTGGTATTATAATGCATAATGTTGCTTTAAAAGATTAACCACTCCCAGAGCTGTGTCTCAGAACTAGGGAGGGGGGAAAATTACAAGAGCAAAGTGTCAAATGATTGACTGGGTTGACAAGGGTAGGGTTTATTTCCTGCTTGAAGAAGTAAAACAGAAAGGCTCTAAAGTTGGCACCAACCAGTAGTTCTGGGGGGGGATAGGACACATAACTTTTATATATAGAAGTGATGAGAAATATATACCTCTTAATTTTTAGATTGATGAAATAATGGTCATCATTTTAAAACAACTGACCATGAGCAAATCTGAACAAATTACTTCCACTTTCAGAGTTTTCCAGGGAAAGAGCAGGCTGGTGAAAAAAATAATAGTTCAGCCTGTCAAGATTCATTCTTTTTAGAGCCCCAGTCTTCCCCTGATGCCATCTAATGGTTTCTTGAAATACCAAAATGTTTTTGCATTAACAACATTACCTATTGTGCTTCTGCTAAATGCATTCTGATGTCAAACATATGCCTGGTGTGCACACACTATATCTCTCTCTCAAAAAAAGTACCTGATTTTCACTGTTTTACGGCTAAAGGTACAAAATGGATTCCTGCAGACTAAAAAAGTAAAGACAGAGACGTATGATTGTATGCACCATTGGGTTACCTTATTACTGAAGCCTAGAAACAGTTTTACTCCTAAATAACAACATTTCAGGTATTTCTTTTGAAATCCAAGACAAACCATTTATATGAAACCATGGAGAGTTTGATCCTTCAGCATTGCCTATTGCCTCAAGTCAGCCCAAGAAAGAGCCCAATGCAGTCAGCGTTCTCTTGGAGGGATTCACATAATCCACTCCTTCCCAACAAACACTGGCATTTACAGTTTCAATGTGATGGGAATAGATATTGTCTAGGTTTACTGTCCCCTCCTCTGTTCCCTCCACTGTCAGAGGCACCATGCTTCTGAATATCATTGCTGTTGTGCTCAGGTCCTGCTTGTAGGCTTCCCATAATTATGGCTTCCCATAACTGAATTAAGTTCCAGTCCCTTCCCCCAAATTATTCTCCAGCTTGGAATGGTAAAAAAGCTTATATACATATATGGCCTGCATTTAAAAGATTAGCCACTCCCAGAGTCTCTCAAAACTAGGGAGGAGAAAATTAGAACAAAAACAATCACCCACATTGTAGGTAGACATATGTGCAGAAGGTTGTTATTAATATCTTAGGACAGATGAACTCATTGATTGATGTGGACCCTACGTGTATTGTTAAAATGGTCTTGTAACTTTACAAAACAATACATCACCTTTGTGCCCCATTCTCATTTCAAAGGCTGAATGTACAAGACACCCATGTGATTTGCAAAATCTCACACATGCAATTATTTCTTTATTATTTACATTTGTTAGTCACCTCATAGCTGGAGTTCACTAGGCGATAAACAATAATTTAATTTAAAACAAAATTTAAATTTAAAATACCAATAATACAATATAATTCACATTAA
Source organism: Rhineura floridana (assembly GCF_030035675.1). Classification (NCBI taxonomy): domain Eukaryota; kingdom Metazoa; phylum Chordata; class Lepidosauria; order Squamata; family Rhineuridae; genus Rhineura; species Rhineura floridana. The sequence goes on along the minus strand of NC_084482.1, from coordinate 174,518,151 downwards.
ATTCCAGAACCAGCACAGAAACACAATACCAAGCACAATCAAGTCATCTAATCAAATAAAAAGAGAGCTAAAATAAAATCATAAGGGCTAAAAATAATGAAACACTATCAGAAGCCCAATAATATAAATATCAGTCTTTAAGGATATTAAGGCTCCAGTCCTATGTACACACACTTGGGAGTAAGCCTTTTTTGAACACAATGACACTTACTTCTGAATAGACATGCATAGGATGCACTGTTAAATAAGCTTTAAAAACTATGGAAAGATATTAAAATAATATTAAAAGGCCTGGAATAATTTTTTTTTAAAGACTTTGAATTGCACTGAAAGGCATTAACATAGGCACCAGGAAAGCTTGTCTTTCCACAACTGGAAGGGAGGCACAGCTGCAAAGTTTTAAAGTCTCCCTCTCTCATAGCCACCCTCCATACTTCAAGCTGAGGGGTCACTTGGAGGATGGTGTCTGTTGATTCTCTTGGGGAATTGGACACCTTAGGACATATGGGGAAACCATTCCTTTAGGTCAGGGATCACCAACATGGTACCAGCAAGTGTCAGTGTGCACTCCAGTATCTTCTATGGTGCCTGCAAAAGGTCTCAGTAAATAACCTCTTAAAAATCCACAAAACAGGGGAATCTGTTTGCTGTTCCTGCTCAGTTCCTGCTTGCACTGGCTCACACTCTACTATACTGAACTTACTTCCTTAAACATACCCACATTTGATTGGACACCAGGATTAGACGCCCACCCTCCCATCTGTTCTGAGTACAGGAGAGGTGCAAAGATCTTCTCTCTGTGAACAAGCATGGCGGTGGCTGATGTAGGTGCCTTTTCCTCACTGACAGAGTGACTGATGGAGGGCCATGTCTGCACCATGGTGTGGTCCTGTCTCTTTTTCTTCTCTTGTAGAGCTGGCCATGCTACCATGGTATCCATTTTGTGTTATGCCACAACCCACAACATTTTTGTGTGTGTGTGACTGGTGCCCATGGCACTTTCTCAAAATTCCAAATGTGATCAGGGCCCAAAAGATTGGTGACTCCTACTTTTGATGCTAAGGCCCCAAGTCATGCAAGGTTTTACAGGTCAAAACAGTGTACAGTTTATGCAATTCTCTTTTTTGCCCTAGCAAGGCCATTTCCACATGACAGATAATTGTTGACTTAGTTCTGCTTGCAGGTTTTTCACATTGTCAACACAACATTATCATTGTCAAAATACCTTTAATACGAATTTCCCTTTACTATGGATACAGTGATAAGTAAAAATAACCCATTATTATATAGCCACAAGAGTGGCTGTATACTATAGCCAGCGTGGATTTTTCACATTCTGCATTGTTAAATTGAAAATACCCCCATGCCATTCTGATGCGTCCCATAAGCTCATATCAGAACAAAACCTTACAAAACCTATCGTCCTAACCTCAGAAACGCTTGCTTAACAACCATCTCAATTTCCATGGCGATACACAAAATAGTCAGAGAGAATAAAGAGTTCAAAGTCTAAAAAGAGAGAAAAAAACCAGAGCCATTTTGGACTTTTTTCTGTCAGAGTTCTCATAAATTAATTAAAAATCAGCCATGTTCGCAGAGTACTGACCTTGCCCCATACTCTGACCTTCATCTCCTGCCATTTAAAAGTTTAAAAAATGGCTGGCTGATTTTTAATTAATTTAAGAAATTTTGCATTGAACAGAATGATAGTGTCGGGCATGCTCAATAAGAACCAACTGTCAGTGTTCTAAATGCCAGACTCACAGCTGCTGGGCTTGGCTAATCAGGGGGCCACATCCACACCAGACTTTGATTTCACTTGAGACAGTCATGGCTTCCCCCAAAGAATCCTGGGAAGTGTAGTTTGTGAAGGGTGCTGAGAGGAGACTCCTATTCCACTGACAGAGCTTCAGTGGCCAGACTGGTTTAACAGTCAGCCACTCTGATTGAAGGTCTGTGAGGGGAACAGGGCGTCTCCTAGCAACTCTTAGCACCCTTCACTAACTACACTTCCCAGGGTTCTTTGAGAGAAACCATGACTGTCCAAAGTGAAATAAAGGCCTGATGTGGATGTGGCCAGTGAGAGCTTTGGTTTAAACTTGGGTAGGAGGCTATATGTGCCTGCTGTAGAGTAAAAAGGAGGAGGAAATGCTGAAAAGCAATGATACTGTTCACAATGTTTTCCTTTTGGAAAGGAAAGGGGCTTCCCCTGTGCCCAGTGCCCATCCACCCAATCTCCTCCCCTCCCCCTCCTCCTACCCTCCCTGCCCCTCCCCTGGGTCAGTGATGGACTACGACCTACAAAACCAGGGTTCAAATCCCCACACAGCCATGAAGCTCACTGGGTGACCTTGGGCCAGTCATTACCTCTCAGCCTCAGAAGAAGGCAATGGTAAAACCACCTCTGAATATTGTTTACCATGAAAACACTATTCATAGGGTCGCCATAAGTTGGGATTGACCTGAAGGCAGTCCATTTCCATTTTCAAACATGATTGCACAGAAATAAATCCCACTGAACTCAAAAAGTATGCAAATGAACAAATCCACCCTCCCTTCTCCTTCCTATCCTCTCCCTCTTGCCCCTTCCCTCCCCCTTCCTTTGCCCCTCCATCCCCATCCTCTTCCAATCCCCTCATTGCCCTTCCCCTTCCTCCTCCTCCTCCCCTTCCTTCTCCCCATGGTCAGTTTACCTATCTTAAGCATGATTGCACGGGAGTAAATCCCACTGAACTCAATAAGCATGCAAATGATCAGACCTGCCTTTCCCCTCCTTCCCTCTCTTCTCTCTTTCTCCTCCCCTCCCCTCTTCCTTCTTCCTCCTCCCTGACCACTCCAGCCCTCCCTCCCCCCGGTTAGGTTTACCTATCCTAAGCAAGATTGCATGGGAGTAAATCCCACTGAATTCTGTAAACATGCAAATGATCAAACCTGTTGTTCTCTTCCCATTCCCCTCCTGCCTGCTCCCATCCCTTCTCCCCTCTGTCCTTCCTTCCCTGCCTCTTCCTCCTCCTCTCCTCCCCATCCCCTGTGGTCAGTTTCACCTATCCTAAGCTTGAGTAAAAATGTAAATGTACTGCCTTTAAGTTGATTACGACTTATGGTGACCCTATGAATAGGGTTTTCATGAGGCTGAGAGGCAGTGACTGGCCCAAGGTCACCCAGTGAGCTTCATGGCTATGGGGGGATTCAGACCCTGGTCTCCCAGGTCATAGTCCAACACCTTAACCTCTAGATTGCAGGGGAGTAAATCCCACTGAACTCAGTAAGTATGCAAATGATCAACCCATTCTCAGCAAACTTGCCATGATCCCGTTTCTTACCTCCTGGATTAAAAAGCAAAGAAATTCACTAATAGGCAAAAAACCTTGCAGTTTAAGAATGTACCTATAGCCCACAGATATTTCTATCAAACTTTAAAAAGCAGGGAAATTGGGCAGCTATAGTGAATGCACCAGGGGAGCAGGAGACCTGGCCTCCTCTCTGAGATATTGGACTGCCCTACAAGTTGGTCAGAATGCAAACACCATTTGGGTTGGTCTTTCACAGTCCAATCCACTTCCTGTGTAGCTTGGAAAATTTTGGTAACATGTGCCTCTGAGCATATCTCCAGTCATTGTTGGTGTGGAAACCCCTAGCACATTTTTCAGGGTGTGCAATTTGTCACATGAATGTTCATGTTTCCATGAGTGTTCTCCATTGCAACACCCTGATTTTCATTTGATCCTTACATAGACAGATTTCTGCAAGACCTGACATAATAAAAATAAATGACTATGGCTTCTTAGTGCCAATTCTAAGGCACTAAGAGGGGGCTGTGTGTGTCAATTCTTCTATAAATTAAGATAATTCCTCTCTTCCAGCTTTCTCCAACTGATATTCAGCTGAGGGGAAAGGGAATCAGTCCTAAGTAGGGAGGCAGAAGCAATTTGATTCAATTTGCATGTAACATTGAATTTATCAAATTCATGTTTTCTGAAACAATATGAGAACCAAAACAGAGCCACCCTTGGAAATTTGCACTGATCTGAATTTTGTGGTGCTTTTTTGCATCCAAACAATGTTTACAAAAATGCATATGTTTTAGGAAAGTGTGCATAAAAATGTATTTATTAGTGAAAATAGCATACAAAATGCATTACACTAGGAGAAATTGCTTGCAGAAATGTGTGTATTGGTCAAAACTGCGTACAAAAATGTGTCTATTAGGAGGAATTTGGCCTAAAATGCTGAAGGATTTTTTAAAAGTAGAAAATTGCAGCAGAAATGTGGAGAACTGAATATAAGATTGAACAAAATGAGAAATAGAGAGAACCAAAATTGATAGATCCTTCCATTCCCTTGCCCTCAGCCTCTTCTCACTAACAGAGATATTTGGGGTGGGGGGAGGAACCGTTGGAAGAGGCAAGCATCTTTGTGTAGCAGAAAGGGAAGAGGCAAGCATCTTTGTGTAGCAGAAAGCTCTCTTGCTGTCTCTTGCTCCCCCCCCAAAAAAAAATCTCTCCAGTGGTGCAAGGGACTCTTGGAGAGGTTTGAAGCAAAAAGTTGCTGCCTTGACTCCCCTCCCCTCTGAGCAACGCAATCAGATCCCTGGGTGCTTGAAGGTGAAGCTGAGCGTGAGATGGAGAAAAGTGGGACAGATGCATTGCCTTATACATTTGCAAGTTCTCCTAGTCCTGGCTCCTGTATTTTTGCCATCTGACAACAGAAAACGAACTTTGTGCTGAATGAAAGTGTACCAATATGGCATGTCAAACTCATTCATTTCCTCCCCCTCCCCAAACAGGAGAAATATGCTTAAACATATCTGTTGTATCTGTCAAGACTTCTCATTTGTCAAACCATTAGTGGTCCCACTGTCAACATAAATAAATCTGTCCATAAATCTTGACAGGTATAATGATTTGTTGCATTTGAAAAGCAAGTCTCTAATGTTAGACCCCTTTTGATTCCTAACATGATTTCCTTCAAAGACAGATATTTCAGATGCTGTCTTAATCTGGCCTCTGTCAAATGATTTCATCGCTCTTGCTGAGTTATCTTCCGTTATGAATTTAACCCCTGCCACCACCTGTGTTGAAGCCCATGTGGGGCAGCAGGATATATACTACTTTCCAGGTCCACAGTCACCACACACTTTTCTTTATAAAAGTCCTTGCCAAATCAGGGCCTTTCTAGTTTGCCCTGTCTGTTGGATTCTGAAGTCAGGTACTTATTTCAGTCCTCAACATTTTCTTTTCTCCTTAGAGGCTGACTGTGCCCCTTCTTTGAAGAGGTTTCCTCTGAAGTGGCTGGGCCACTTTTCTTATTGCTATTCTTGGCAAACAATATCTTCCCATAAAGGAAAATTACGCCTTTAATGGCACAATATAAATACTGATTGAATAAGCCTGATCTAAAATTCCATAACACTGACAGGGCAAGTGTGAGTAATCTCTCCTACGGTTCTAAGACTAGCCGATTCCAGACCAGGCATGTGGAAGTATTTAAATGTGGAAAGGAAACAACATTGTGCTCTGCTGTTTTGCAAAGGTAATATTGTTCTTAAACAGTCCAGCCTTCTTAAGATTAGAGAACTATAGAGCAGTTACCACTGTCCGCAAAACTACATTTCAGAGATTTATTTTTGTACCATAAATCAGTCATATCATTCAACCAACCTCCCTCTCTTCCTACCAGTCTTAAGAGTGTGCATCTTTTATAAGGCTCAAGCCACCTTTAGCTATTTTTTTATCAATAACTTTCTCCTCTACTCCAGTATATCTAGAGTTAATAGGAACCACTAATTGTGGGGGTGAGAAGACCAGACTTTCAAGTAACTTCTTGAGCTGTATCACTGTGCCACTTTTTCAATTCCTGTTCACTTATTTAGGTCTCAGTCTTCAAATTGTTTGCTTTGGAATTGATTTATTTAAAACAGTGAGACAACTCTGGAGCAATGCTTCAAACCAAATTTAAAATTTAAATGCCCACATTTAGGTTCTTGAATAGTTATTTTATTTTATTTTTAGAAATACTAATCACAAATAAAAAATACCTTCAGCATGTATAAATGCAGTAATACTGAAATAAGGCCAGCTCCAGACCATCTTGGATGAGACCAATTATCTGGATCTATTTCAGTCGGGTTTCAGGCCTGGTTTTGGCACGGAAACAGCCTTGGTTGCCCTGTATGATGACCTCTGTTGGGAGAGAGACAGGGGGAGTGTGACTCTGTTGGTTCTCCTTGATCTCTCAGCAGCTTTCGATACCATCAATCATGGTATCCTTCTGGGACGACTGGCTGAGTTGGGAGTGGGAGGTACTGCATGGCAGTGGTTCCGCTCCTACTTGGCGGGTCGGCTCCAGAAGGTTGTGCTTGGACAGCATTGCTTAGCATCCTGGACTCTCCAGTATGGGGTTCTGCAGGGGTCAGTTCTGTCCTCCATGCTGTTCAACATCTACATGAAACCGTTGGGTGCGGTCATCCGGAGCTTTGGAGTGCTCTGCCATCAGTATGCTGATGACACACAGCTCTATTTCTCCTTTTCATCTTCTTCAGGTGAGGCTGTCAATGTGCTGAACCGGTGTCTGGCTGCAGCAATGGACTGGATGAGGCTCAATCCAGACAAGACCGAGATGCTGCTAGTGGGTGGTTCTTCTGACCGGATGCTGGATGTTCAACCTGTCCTGGATGGGGTTGCACTCCCCCTGAAGGAACAGGTTTGTAGCTTGGGGGTTCTCCTAGAATCATCTCTGTCACTTGAGGCTCAGGTAGCCTCGGTGGCACAGAGTGCCTTCTACCAACTTCGGTTGGTGGCCAGCTACGCCCCTATCTGGGCAGGGATAACCTGGCTTCAGTTGTCCATGCTCTGGTAAAGTTCAAGTTAGATAACTGCAATGCACTCTATGTGGGGCTGCCCTTGAAGATGGTTTGGAAACTGCAGCTTGTGCAAAATGCAGCGGCCAGATTGATAACAGGGACCAGACGGTTCAAACATATAAAACCGATTCTGGCCTGCTTGTATTGGCTGCCTATGTTTCCAAGCTTGATTCAAAGTGCTGGTTTTAACCGATAAAGCCTCACACGGCTTGGGACCACACTACATGATGGAACGCCTCTCCCAACATGAACTCACCCGTACACTATGTTCAACATCAAAGGCCCTCCTCCAGGTGCCTACTCCGAGGGAAGCTGGGAGGATGGCAACAAGGGAGAGGGCTTTCTCAGTGGTGGCCCCCAAATTATGGAATGATATCTTTGATGAGGTGCGCCTGGTGCCAACACTGTTATCCTTTCGGTGCAAGGTCTAGACTTTCCTCTTCTCTCAGGCATTTTAGCATGTGTTTTTAAATTGTTTTTTTTAAGTGTCTTTAAATTTGTATATTTGTTTTTAATGTTTTTAATTGTTGTTAAACTGCCCAGAGAGCTTCGACTATGGAGCGGTATACAAATGTAATTAATAATAATAATAACAATAATACCACCCATCAATCTCTTATACGATACTTAAAATTTAAATCAGTCACTGCTTCCATAATTTATAAAGGAAAAGGATTCTCTCTGATAACACTACATTTAGAGCTTCCAAAATTCCTAAAGCACCTCCACTTCTTCAAATCTATTACATCGTTCTTTTTCAGCCCAATAATCCTTGCAATTTTATTTAGAACAGGTAGATCACTAATTTCTGGCATCTCATTTGATTTCCAATATTTGGCAAGCAATGTTCTTGCAGCAATCTCTTAAGTTTCTCTGTTTGGGGAACTATACCTTTCTGTAAAGTATGATTGATCAAACAATCTGTGTAAAATAATATTCAATTATATTCAACCTGTAGTCATTTTAATGGCAATCAACATTATCCCCAGTGGCAGCTGCTGGCTCCATGTCAGTAGCTCCGGATTTTAATTTGAACTTCTGCACCTTGGACAGCTCCTTAAAAGCTCAGACTAAAACCCAAAGCAGATTCCACTGCCCCACTGACATGGAGCCACCAGCCGCCACTGATTATCCCATTCATGGGGATGGAGTGGGTTATCCGTCATTGATATACAACAGAAATTGTAAGTTCAGTGAATGAAAATATAACTGTAAAAACTATTTTCTCTTAGTCCTTTAATGAAAAGGGATGCTGAGACCCCTGTTCGCCTCACAGAGCTACAGCTCCCAGAGTCCTCTGGGAAGAGGGATTGACTGTTAAACTACTCTGGGAATTGTAGCTCCGTGACGAGAATAGGGGTCTTCTAACAATTTTCAGAACCCTTAACACACGACAGTTCCTAGGATTCTTTGGGGGAAGCCATGACTTTTTAAAGTAGAACAATAGTAGTCGAATGAAATGTATAGTGCAGCTGAGCCCTTGTGCAAAATCAGAGTGGTTGTGTAAGACAGATCAACGTTTGCTGTTCCATCCATCACTATTTGAAATATTCCTGTATTTATAAGAAAGTAATCAACAATATTTTATATATATAAAATGTTTGAGCTAAATGTTTGCAGGCTGTCAACACCGACTATAATGTATGCCGCCTGTCCAATCTGACAGACACTTTGCATATTTATGGAATGCTCATTCCAAGTTCCTGTATATATTTGTATATGAAAGCTCTGTGAAGTGGAACTTTGAAGGATAAAGTTGGAAATATATCCTGTTCAGACAAGTTTAAAGATGGCTGGTAGTCTGTGGCAGGGAAAGAATGCAGAGGAATGCCTGATGTCTCAGGTTAAAACAGGGACCAAAATAGGGACTACATGAGGAAGTTCAGGATATGAGCTTTCTCAGATTGACAAGCCTCAACCCATTGAAAGCTCTACCCACACTTCTTTGAATTCAAGTCCAACTCACAATGATGGTTGCTCCTGCCCTCTGTAAGTGCTCCATCCCCTTGGCAAAAAGAAAAAAGAAAGAAAGAAGCCCTTACCTATTAGAACAGGGAGGAGTCCCCTGTCAGCTAGCTTGCTAGAGGCATGGGAGGCCTTGCCAGGCTTTTCCTTAACTGGATGACGATCAAGAAATTATACTGATGGGGCTACATGCATCTTTAGTTTCGCCTACCTCTGAGGCAGAGAAAACTACAGCCCCATGCTCCCCAATAGGAAATAACTGCTAGGAAGCATTGGCCATATACTTTTTTTCTGCCTTCTGATTCAATTTGGGAAGCAGAGGGCACCACAAATCTTATGATCTCCACAGGAATGCTCCCCAATTTAGTCATATCCCATTACAGAAAAGCCCAGCAAAGTCTCTCCTGTCCCATTTCTTGCAAGCCCTCCTCACTACCAGTGATTATTCTCCTTCTCACAGAGCAATTATTTTGTGCTTCAGAACAGATAGGAATAGGTTTGGCAGGGGAATACAAAAATAGCATTTCTAGTGCCACTTCTATGGTCTAGGACAGCCTTTTCCAACTAGTGGGCCACCAGCTGCTGTTGGACCACAATTCCCATCTTTCCTGACCATTGGCAATGCTGGCTGAGGCTTATGGGAGTTGTGGTCCAACAACATCTGGTGGCCCACTAGTTGGAAAAGGCTGGTCTAGGAGGACTAGAACTGATGCACCAGGATTCAGTCAAATTTACATCCATGGAAATTCAGGGAGAGGAGCAGTGGTGATTAATTTCTTTGCACCTCATCAAGAACAAAATGCCAGGCATTAAGCATGAATTAGTTCTGAGTGGAAATTTGTGCAGTACAGGAAAGAAGACTATTAATGTTACTAGTACAAATTGTACCAGTTCTGCTAGATTCTGTGAATCTTTAGAGAGATGGGGTAGCAGGTGTACTGTCTGATCTTGGGTAAACTGTGTATGGCCTAAGATTGACAGTTGGGGAGTTTCCAGAAAAGCCAAGGAAAAAGATGCTTTCCCCTTTCTAAAGGCCCTCAGAAAAAATGGAAATAGACTGCCTTCAAGTCGATTCCAACTTAAGGCAACCCTATGAACAGGGTTTTCATGGTAAGCGGTATTCAGAGGTGGTTTACCATTGCCTTTCTCTGACGCTGAGAGGCAATGACTGGCCCAAGGTCACCCAGCTTCATGGCTGTGTGGAGATTCGAACTCTGGTCTCCCAGGTCGTAGTCCAACACTCTTAACCACTATGCCACACTGGCTCTCAAGGCCCTCAGAAAGAAACATTAAAACTGTTGACAGCTATATTCACTACAACAGAACTTCCCAATGGAGAAACGGAGCCCTTTCAAGGAGGAGGAGGAGGGTGCTTTAGAAGTACTTTAGAAGTATCTAAGCAAATAGTCACCAGGAACATGTAAGCATCAATTAGAGATCAGAGATGCAACATTATGTAACTCTTAGGATTTATTTTTATTTGGTTTTTTTTGCAGCGTTGAATACTTGTGAGCTTTTTTTAAAAAAATCTAGAAATTAATAAATCCTGTGAACATTTACTTGTGAGCAAGTCAAACTGAACTTTAGGGAGGGGCCATAGCTCTGTGCTTGAGTATATGTGTTGCATACAGAAGGTCCCAGGACAAATCCCGGGCATTTCTAGTTAAAAGAATCTGCTAATGGGAAAGACCTCTACTTGGAGCTACCAGTGGGAGTAGACAATAGTGGACTAGATAGGCAATGCTGGGCTAGCAAAAAGAGAGAGGAAGGAAGTGAAGAAATCCATCAGCCACCTCAAATTTGAAGGCAAGACAACCACCCCCACCCCAAAAAACTCTTCTAATTTGCTGACTGCTACAAAGACTAATCCAGTCTCCAGGAGCTGTTTTTGCCCCACTGAAACCTACAAAACTACACTAGCATTTTTATTTTATGGGGGGGCTCTGTCCCCCTGCTTGCATTGCTTACCAACCCCCCAACCCCAAACACACACACCCAGGCACCACTAAACACACACCCCAGACACCCCCCAAAGCATACACACACAGAGGGACTCTCACACTCACACACACCAGGCACTCCCAAACACACACCCAGAGGCAGGGAATACAAACCACACGCTCACAAATGGACCCCCCAGGCACTCACAAACACCCCCCAGATACCCCCAGGCGCTCCTTTCCCCTCACCCCTTGCAATTCCTCCCAGTGCCTCCAGTAGTTGGTGCTCACCAGCCATCATGGGCCTGCTAACAGTCCTTGCCTGTTGCGGTGCTGCATCACTGCCTCCACTGCTGCCCTGCACTGCCACTTCTCCTCAATAAATGGCACTACCACACAGAGCCACACAGCATGCCTAGGCTGTCTCCCCAGGCCATTTACCTGCAAACCGCCCAGGCTGCAGCTGCCGCCACTTACCCCCAACCACTCACCTTCCCCCCTCACTGCTTGCCTGCTCACTCCACACCTGCCCACTCATCTTGCTTGCTCATTTGCCCACCCCACAGCCGCCTGCTCACCCTGCTCACCCTACACCCAACCACCCTGTTCACTCGGTCTCCCACATCCCGCCAACCATCCTAGCTTCCCTCACGACCTCGCCTTGTTTGCTGCCCTGCTGCTCTTCTGCGCCCCATCCCACTTGACACTACATGATAACTTAGGAAAATATTATATAGTTAGATTTAAAAGCATAGGAACATAGGAAGCTGAATTAGACCATTGGTCCATCTAGGTCAGTATTGTCTATCCTGACTGGATGAGGGGAAGAACAGATGAGTCAGAGCTTGTGACTGAGTGGTGGTGATAGGGAGAGAAGTTAATAGCTCGATGCCATGTGTGATTGATTCTTCCAGGAGCTTAGGTTTCCATCTCTCTATGGATTGGCTTATCTACTTTCAAAGATTTCGGAGTTCAGAAAAGGAATAGCATTCATGTCTAGCTTCCCGTTCTACTTCAGCAATCTAATCATCAGCACCATCTTGTCCATGGGGAAGGTGAACAGCTGAAAATTCAGCCTAAAGTCCAGAGATGGAAAGGAAACACCGCTGTTTCTCTTTACAGAGAGGAACTAGTACAAGTTCTTCAAATGTGGGATGGGAGACAGAAGGAGGTTAAGGGAATGTTTTTAACTTCCCCAAGTGTGGTAGTTCATTGAGTTTCCAATAAGAAGCCCTGTTCTAGAATCTACACATTTTTCAAGCAATTAAATGAAACTGGTTCAGTTTTCAGAGCACCTTCTACAGTGTTCCTGCCACATCTTTCACAGAAGCAGCTGCCTGTGGAAAGAGATACAAGAAGAGGATGGTCAGATGAACTTCTTCTCACAGTACCTCAGCTGGCTAATAAGTCTTGCATTACCCACTTTGATACAGACCAGCGTGTCAGTTCTAGAGGTGGGCAGAGCAATCCAAATGACAGGAAGCCAGTATAATATACAAAGGCAAATTACGCTGGAGCAATTTACCCCTATACCAAACTCCATTTAGGAGCAAGGCTACTGCTGACTGAGCAAGCCAATGCCTGGCAGAGGGAAAACAAACCTTTAACATAGAGTTTGACTTGCACCATTCTTTTTGCCAGTGTAACTTCCACTAGGTTACTAGGTCATCTCACTGAGCTGTATGGAGTTTGGAATGGGAGTGTTACAGAATTGAAGGCTGAGAAAGTTGATTTCTTTGGGTCCCCTTCAAGCCTGTGATCTTAGTTGGGATATGCAATCAAGAAACCTGCTCTACTGGTCAGACTAGTTTCTTTTGCTAAACGAATACTTTAGCCAAGTCAGCCTGTGAGTTAATGGACTTATTGAACGGTCAATCTGCATATCCAAAGGGAGCTACTGGAACTCTTTTCAGGGGAGAGGCCCTCCTCCCTCCACCCTGGAGCCAAGGAGAGGCTTGTCTGGAGAAGCTGGGAACTAGGGAGACACACAGAGAAGCCTGCTCTCTGCACCATGGCTTTCGGGTGCCTCCCTACAAGAAGATGGAAAACCCCTCCATTTTAGGCGTAGGTTGTGTATATGAGTAAATAAACCATATCTCAAAAAGACTCCGCTGATCTTCTTTCCAAGGAAACCAAACACTGGGTAAGCACAGGAACCCCTGAAGTCTTCCACCACTCGGAGATTGGGGTGGCACATAACAAAGAGTAAGTCTCCTCCTGCCCTGTTCTGCCCCTGCCACTCTCCCAGAGATCCCCCTTTGGGGGGACTTGCCTTGGCTTAGCCAGCTGAGCCCTGGCTGAGCCAGGATGGAGGGTTTATATTGCTGTATCTCTGACTGAGCCAGGATGAAGGACCACAACCAGCAGAGTTCTGGCTCAGCCAGATCCACCTATTCTAAATTCTGTTCATCCTTGCAGATCTTGGGTTTGGATTGCCCCCTAAATATCTGATTTCACCTTCCTTTACATTAAACCTTCAAACTCTGGGTTAAAACAGAGTCAGCCCAAGATATTTTGCTGCCCAAGGTGAAGGAAAAAATGGCACCTCCATCCCTTCCACATGCAGAGGGTGACCGGACTGGCAACTGAATCTTATAACACTGGTGACAGGACCACATCCTCCACCATCCAATAGCAGCAGGCAAGCTTAGGGGTCACAGGACACACAGAGCTCTGTCTGCATCCCAAGCCTCAGCATCTACTGCCTGAGGGTGGCTGCCTGACTCTGGAAGGGCTGGCCCTGGCTTAGAAGAACCTGGGTATAAGAAGAAATCAGAGCCCAATCCAGTGGCCATGCTGGCTGGGGCTGATGGGAGTTGTAGTTTAAAAAAGTAACTTTTCCAAGCTCTGGAAGAAATACAAGCCATTTCCACATTTCTGAAAAATGCTCTGAAAATCCACCATGTTTTGCTATGTTTTACCACTGAAGTAAAAAAAAACTTGAAGGCATTCAGGAGCAAAAATATGTTGTTGTTTTTTATGGCACATTACTCAAATACACTTAAACTCTTTCATACAGGAAGAAGGTTACAAAGCAAGTACATGCTTGGCTGCCTATTGCAACAAGAATTTGACAATTCGCATGGAGGGAAAAGGTCTCTGATGTATTCACGGTTTTATATGACCTCCATCTTTTTGTTTAAAAAATAATTAGCTTAGCTTAGTCCTTGTAGTGTTGCCTTTCCTCTATTTTTAAAGTAGATTTTCCTGTAGTGCTTTCATGAAAGCACAATGTAAGCTTTTCCAAATGATTTGTCTATTAGCAGCCTCTCACCAAACTTTTATTTCCTACGACTTTTGCAAAAGAGACTAAAGATTCTCCTGGGGTTTGATTTTATAGCAATAGAGAAAACTTGAAATGTACTGGTGGCCAATTTCTTTTTCCTACAGCAAAACAACAACTGAAGTTTCGTCACCAAACAATTTATTTCAAAGCTAACAAATAGGTACAATACTTTCTAGCTTTGATTCTTTATGGAAAATGAGTTTGAAATTGGCTGGATACATTCCTCACTATAATTTTGACTGAACAGTAATCAGAGCATATCTTCATTACTAATAGAACTTTCATACTTCATAATATTATTCTCTGTGGAATCTGGTCCAACCCTGAACCTAGCCATCCCCACTGTTGAAAAGTCAGGTCTGTGTTACATTTAAAATGTGAAATAAAATGTCTGTGATCCAAAAAAAGAAACACATGCAGAACAGAAGATATGTCTGTTGTTTTTACTACAGAAGGTAAACTATTGAAGAAACAAGCTTCTATTCACCCTTGAAGATTATTTCTTTTTTTCTGCCAGCAGGAACTGCTGGAGCAGAAACAGCAAACAGAGGGCAGATTGGGTGTGCAGTTTTCTGCTGTGTGCAATATCTTGTGTTTAGATCCTAGCCATCTCTTCCAACACACACACACACCACACTTCCCTCTTCCACTTGCTGAAGTTTCAAAGGTTTTTAAAAAATTACGTCCTCTAACACAAAAGTAACACAATTAATGTAACAAGTAGTCAGGTGAGAGTTGCTGTGTTTCAGTTTGTTCCATAAACTACACTTCCTATCATACTCTGCCCCAGTCTCATTTTTCAAGAGATTTCACTGATTATGAACACACAGTCTTTTATCTTTTTTCCCAACAATTGGGAGGTTATTGTGAGAGAGCCATCATCACCGCCAGTTCAGACCCATGAGCATATATGTGAAGGTAAGGTTTTTTGCTCCAATATGCATAACTTTACACTTGTTTACAATTAATTGCATTTGCCATTTTACCACCCATTCACTGAATTTGGAGAGGTCCTTTTGGAGATTCCTTTCTGTATCAACAGCCCTGACCAATTTAGTATCATCAGCAAACTTGTCCACCTCACTGTCCACCCCTAATTCTAGATCATTTATGAACAAGTTAAAAAGCACACATACTTGGGGGACTCCACAGACTACATCCCAACATTTGGAAAATTTTCCATTTATTCCTACTCTCTGCTTTCTGTTTCCTAGCCTGTTCTTGATCCACAAGAGGATCTCTCCTCTTATCCTATGACAACTAAGCTTACTCAGGAGTCTTTGGTGAGGTGCCTTGTCGAAAACGTTTTGAAAATCCAAGTCTACTGGATCACCTCTATCAATGTGCTTGTTGACACTCTAAAAAAACTCTAATAGCTAGTGAGACAGGACTTACCCTTGCAAAAGCCATACTGGTACTGTTTCAGCAAGGCTTACTCTTCTATATGCTTGCTTATTTTATATTTAACAATACTTTAAGAATGATGCAGACAAACTGGAACAGGTTCAGAAAAGGGCAACAAGAATGATCAGGGGACTGGAAACAAAGCCCTTTGGGGAGAGACTGAAATAACTGGGCATGTTTAACCTTGAGAAGACTGAGGGGAGATATTATAGCGCTCTTCAAGAAAGGTTGTCACACAGAGGGCCACAATATCTTCTCGATTATCTCAGAGTGCAGGCATTGAATAATGAGCTCACATTACAGGAAGCTAGATTTCAGCTGAACATCAAGAAAAACATCCAAACTGTTACAGTGGTACGACAATGGAACCAATTCCCTAAGGAGGTGGTGGGCTCTCCAACCCTGGAGGCATCCAAGAGGCAGCTGGACAGCCACCTGTCAGGTATGTTTTATTTTGGATTCCTGCACTGAGCAGGTGCTTGGACTTGATGGTCCTATAGGCCCCTTCCAACTCTACTATTCTATGATTCTATGACTCCACTCAGGCTAAAAAGAATAACAAAAAATGATTGTTTTTTATTGTTTCTTTGTGTATTGCAAAATCTGTTGTTGCTATTTAAAACTCAATAAAAATAATAGATATATAGAAAGATGGAAGTAGGTTCTGGCCTACAAAAACGTATGGCATAATAAAAGCAATCATTAAAGTCCCATTGATTATCTGTTGTTGTTTTTCATGCTGACTGAGAGACATCCCCCCAAATGTGACAAAATGGTTATTGTCCCTGTAAAATATGCTGAAGATTTTATTCACATGTAATGTTATGGAGGCTCTTGACTTACAGCTTGCAGTCTGCTGGGCTCAACTGAGGTCTTGCAGTCTGCTGCTCCAAAGAAAGTGGGTGGAGCCAGGGTTGAGGACTAAGCCACCTTGTGAGGGCTATAGGCTCTTTAAGGCAGGGTGTAAATTCTTTAGTAAGCAAGCACATACAGACATACACACACGCACACACAAATATGGGCAAGCAGGAATAAAGCCCCAAAGAATGATGAAAATTGTAGTATGACACAACAGGGAGATGGGGCAGTCCTTTGCTGCTGCTGTAACTGAGTCTATCATGTGAACCTGGCAATACTGCCTGGCACTGCTGGCTGGGGGCTGGGGGCTTGAGCCCCACAGCCCCCACCCCACCCATTTTCACCTATGTTCTCCTGTGAGCAGTAAAATTATAATCTGGGAATCTGGGGTGTTAAAAATACTAAAAAAAATGTATGACAAAATTAAATGTAAGGTTTCCTTATCTTGAGCAGTGTTAGACTGGCAAGGCAATCTCTTATTACCTTTCCTCTTTGTTTCATCTCAGCAGTGTCTTTGGTTATTCCTCTTTGATAACTGTTGAATTAGTTCCAGAATGGTTCTTGATTGCTACATTATTGCCTAGACAGATTTGTGCAAAAAAGCCCAATTCTGAAGTTACACAAGAGCTGGTTTGACAAGTAAATAAAATCTAATGAGAAGAGAAGATAGGAGATTGTTTGAAATAACATCTGGTCTCTTGGGTATAATACTAGGGGCATGATCATCCCACATTAAGTACTTTAATGTCTCATTGGTTTCAATGGGAGAGACTGAAGTACATGCTAACTCAGGGGTTGCCAACCAGATGTTATTATACTTGACCACTGGCCGTGCTTCCTGGGGCTCATGGGAATTGTAGTCCAACAACATCTGGAGCGCATAAGGTTGGCTACCCTTTTCCCATTGAAATCACTGGTTCCTAAGGACAAAGCTAGACCTGACATGAGATTCCATTTCTCTTTTTGTTGATTTTATTTTATTCTAAGAAAATCAGCCATAGCTGGTTGCCATAGGAGGCAAAACAGTAGCAGGTGGTAAAAGGAGAAGCAGCTTAACCCCTCCTCTTGCTGCTGTTTGTCTGGTAAAAGGTGCTTTCCAGCTGGTTTTCTTCATGCAGAAGAAAAAGTTAAGGATTGCCACATCATTCCCCCTGGAAAAGCAGTTTTTAAACAAACAAACAGCAAGTGGGAAAAGAGGTAAGCAGCCTCTCCCTGTTGCCTTTTGTTTCTGGATCTCAGCCTCCTAAGCAGGAGTGCCAACAGTATTTTCTGAGCCCAGTAACACTAGAAGTTATTTAGGCCCATTGATTTCAAACAACCTCCTCTGTGTTTAACACTGGATATCACCCTTACATTTTTTACCATAAAACTTTGTGCTCAGTATTTTAATACTAATGAGGGCACAATCCAAGGCATACCTATGTGGAAGTAGCTAAATGAATGCATGTGGTGGAGGAGGCATCTTGGTGGCAGGCTTACCTTGACCTATGCACATTCATTTATATAATGCCTGAAAAAAGCTAGATGATGTGACTGGTGGAAATGCGACAGTGCAATGCAGCTTGAAGCCTAGGAGGGGGCTGCATGCTACATGGGAAGTAGAGAGGTAAAGAGAAGTCCTCCTAAATTCCTAGACTGTTCTGTCCACTCTCACCTAAGCTCAACTTTCCTTCCGGGTGTAAACTGATATCCTCAGAGGAAATTAATATCCCTTCCTGCTCCTTCTCTGATCTCAGTCTTCCTTTGTTCTTCTTGCCAGCATGGCTCCTTGAGGAGGAGCACAGATGCAGCAAACATCTCTTCTGCAGTTTCTCCTATCTAGTTAGTAAAATGTAGGTCTTTTCCATCTAAATGTATTTCCTACAATAAACTTAGTTTGTTATTTTTCTTACACTAGACTTTCAGTGCAATTTCTACTATAGTGAAGTGTATCTACTGTTTAGTGTTTACTGCACGTGCTTAATTCCACAAAATACCATTATAATCCATAGATCCTAACAGTGACTTCATCTCTGTACTGCTTATTCTGACTAGTATAATCACTCCAAGGATTCAGAGGAGGTCTTTCCACTACCCCTGATCTGAGATTACCTTAGAAAGTGATGGATACCCCCTTCAAGGTTTTTAAACAGAAGGTAGATGAGGGGTGCTGTAGCAGCAGATTTCCTGCACTGGCAGTGGCTTGGATTAGATGACCTTTGAGATACCTTCCAATTATAAGAGATCCTTTTAAATGGAAAGCATCCTAGCAATGGAGACTGCTCATCCAGCACTTCACCCATCCTTCTTGCGTTTGCAAAGATAATAGACAGTGGTTCTGAGAGTTCTTCAACAGTTCCTTCATTACTCTAGGATGCAGTTCATCGGGCCTTGGAGATTTAAACTTGTTCAAAGTAATTAAGTATTCCTTGACCATTTGTCTATCAGTCGCAAGCTTCAATTCAGCTCTGTCAACTTGTACTTCACATTTGCCAGGAGGGTCATAGACCCTGTTTTGGGAGAAGACTGAGCCAAAGTAGGAATTGAGCATTTCTGCCTTTGTCATGTTATTATTTTGCCATCCTCACTGAGTAGCTGAACCACCATTTCTTTTTTCTGTCATTTTCTATGGATGTACCTGAGGAAAGCTTTTTTGTTGCTTTTAGCATCCCTCGCTAATCTCCGCTCGTTCTCAGCTTGAGCCTTCCTGACACCATCCCTGCAATTCCACTCTACCTGTCTCTACTCTTCCTCTGGCCTTCCTTTCACTTCCTGTATGTGTCCTTTTTGTGTTTTCAGGTCTTCTCTAAGCTTTTTGAGAAGCCACATTGGCTGCTTCTGCTATCTTCCACCTTTTTTCCTTGTTGGAATTGTTTGCAATTGTGCCTTTAGAATTTCCTTTTTTAGAAACTCCCACCCATCTTGGGTTCCTTTTCTCATTAGAGTCACTTGCTATGAGACCTTACTTATCATTGTTCTAAGTTTATTAAAAATCAGTTTTCCTGAAGTCCATGACTACTCAACTTTTGCTTCCTTTAAGATCAAGAATTCAAGTATAACATGGTCACTTTCCCCCAGAATTCCTATAAATGCCAATTCATCCACTAAGTCATCTCTGTTGGTTAGAATCAAGTCAAGGATAGCTGATCCTTTAGTTTCTTCCTCTACATTCTGTAAGAGAAAGTTATCAGCAACACAAGTCAGGAATTTCTTGGAGGGGCCGTGTTTGGCAGGATTTGTCTCCCAACAAATATTGGGGTAATTGAAGTCCCCTATTACTACTACATCATGCCTCCTTGAAACATTGGCAATTTGCTTTTCAAAAGTTTCATCCTCATCTTCTCCTTGATTGGGTGGTCAGTACTGGACTACAACCACCATGTTCCTGTTATTCCTTGCCCCATTTATTTTAATCTAGATGCTCTTGATTGGGCTACCAAATTCATCCTCCTGTATTTCTATGTAGGAATATATGTCTTTAACATGTGCTATCTTGAGATTGTTTGGAAGTTAAGCTCTTGTGTTCCTAACCTTAATGACTTTAAGATCTGTAACTGAATGGCCAGGAATTTAACTATTGTTACAGGATTGCAGGGTTGGTCTGGATGATGTCTTTGTGAGGACCCAGCCTCTGATTTTGAATCTGTATTGATGGTTAGGCTAACCTATGTGACATAATTAGATTTCAAGGCCACATAGATGCTGAGGAGGACTGGGATGCCATAGAGTAGCTAGTGCTGTTCCCCCTGGTTGGCTCACACTGACTCTCTTGGTGTGTCACGATCTGTGAGATTCATGATAAAAATAAGTATGTGTAATATTTTTCTTGTTTTTAAAAGCAATTGGTTACTTCTATCAAATATATATTCCCTGCACCTGATGGGTGGAAAAGCAAGCTCTTTTAAAGCCCTTGGCTTGCATTCCACAATGTTTGACTCCACTTCCCACCCACCGCTTAGGGAAGCTGCTGGCTGCTGCCTTGTAACTCTAATCAGGCGGCATGGCAGCATTCCAAAGAGGGAGCATCCACTGTTTTCAGTGGTACAGTAAGAGGAGCCTTGGAGCCCCTACACACACATACCCTTCTAATAACCTGACTGAATATCCATCCCTCACACAAACTGGATGGAACAGAGAGTCCAGTTAGACTGGACTTTTCATGCTGTGGTTAAGAACTTAACTGGTTCTTAACAACATGCTGCTGGAAAGGCCTATCTAGTGCATCATCCTGTTCTCAGAGTGGCCAACCCAATTCCTATGGGAAGTCCATCAGCAGGACAGTAGCGCAATAGTCCTCTCCCACTTGTGATCCCCAGCAACTGATATTCAGAGATGCTGGCCCTGATAGTGAAGCAGTATCACTTTTCCCAATTAAAATGCCCTCCAAAAACTACTTCCACAGAAAGTAGATGTGGAAAAACTGAGTAAATGCAGAAGAGTAAGAGAGAAGAGGAATTTTGACCATCATCTTGGTGCTCAATTATGTGAAGGCAAGGCATATAACAGATGTAGGGAATCTTTGCTTTTCCAGATGTTGCTAAACTACAACTCCCATCATATCTGGCCATTGGCCATGCTTGCTGAGGCTGATGGGAGTTATAATTCAGCAATATCTGGAGGGCCAAAAATTCTCCACCCCTAACTTAGAAGCTAGAGAGATTATTTGGGTTTGTTGGAAAGGAATACAGTGTAACATGTAGTGTGACTGCACATCACTGCAACACATAACTTTACACTGATTTTATAGGAAAGAATGAAGGCAAAAATATATAAAGATTGTCATGTAAGGCACCTTAAAGCTAAGATCCTTAGTTCATGCTCTTGGCTTTGATGGATCATAACCACTAAGTCAAACAGAGAAAATAGTTCTCATTTTCAAGGTGATATAATTTTAGTTGATCACTTGACTGTTGATTTCTGCAATTACAAAATGGCTTAATTACTTGAACAGTCTTGTCTTACTGTGCTTACAGATCAGGAAATCTAATCCTTATATTTGTGGGCGTGTGTGTGTCTTAAATCATGGTTTTGTTAACAAACTATGCCTTATACACATCCACAACCCACATCAAACAATTTTGGGCTTGCTAACACCACCATAAAACTGGAATTATAATAATATACTATACTTTTCTTATAATGTATTTTTTTTCTTAAGCAAAATAAATAGATTTAGGTAAATAAGAGAGATATGTTCAGCATTGATACTTTCTCAGTTTATTAACTAGCACCTGAACAAAATGTTTTTTCCCCCGAGTGCCAAGTGAAAAGGGGCATTTATGAATTTTCAAGCAAAGTAATGAGTGCCAGATTTATTTCTTTATAAGCACCTGTGGATTCTGTTGTACTGCTTGTTAACAGATGCAAGTGGGCAATATAACTATTACATCAGGCAATAACAGAAGAAAGCCAGTCAGTTTCTAAGCAACAGCTCAGCATTGGCCCCTTGTCAACAGAGCTCTAAGATTTCCTCTGATAGTGTAAAATGAAGAGAAGTTGGACAGCAGTCTAATTTCCAGGAAAAAAACAAAGCATGAAACTGGTGGTTTACAAAATCATATTTTTGGAGATTTCTTACAAAATCTATAAAGTGAATATTAAAAATTGTCAAACATTTCACTTTGGGAGCTGCTGAAACTTTCCCATTGTTAGGCAGTTAAACAGACTGCTATTTCACTTAGCTTTTTACTTATAACAAAACAGTAGGGATATGAGTGAAATTCAATTTGGTTCGCATTTAAAGCAGAATTCATCACACTCGCACTTTCCAAAACAATATGTGAACTGAAACATAGCCATCCGTCAAAATTCACACATCTACATTTCGCAATGAAGTTCTCTAACCAAACAGTGTATACTAAAATGCATTCATTAGGGAGAAATGTGCATATAAATGAATATATTTGTGAAAATATAAAACTGCATTATGTTAGATTGCAAAAATAGTCAAAACTGCATACAAAACTGTGTGTAGCAGGAGAAATTTGCACTAGGATTTTCATGAGGATTTTTTTTTAAAAAATGCAAATTGCTGCAGAACTGAATTTAAGATTGAAAAAATGAGAAACTCAGAGAACCGAAATTGACTACAAAATAGTGATTTAACACTAGAAGGTTGATTGCTTTAGCTGGTTCTCTTCCATCTTTGTGCCCATCACATACATTTATTTATTTATTACAAAAGGGGTAAACCATACGTTGTAGTGCAGTAATTTTCAGATTATTTCCTTCAGGGAAACCTTTCACACTAGCATATATCCTAAGGAATCCTTTTAGTCTGCCATGGAACACTGCACATTTCTGAGGATTCTGGGGCATGTTCTTAAGGCTGGGGTCACCACAATGGCATCCTCGAGGACTTCCTTTGCTGCCTGTGAAGCATCTGAGCCACACCCCATGCACATTCATCATGATATGGTGAGGGTGACTACCTTTTATTCCCTTGAAAAGTACACACAACCAAAGCAGGAAGTTAGAAGAGTGGCACTCTTTTCCACTTCCTCTTTCAATTCTATGTTCTTTTCATGGTCTAGATTGACAGTGAACAGAAAGCAGAGTGACCCAGAGTAGAAAGGGAAGGGAAACAATATAGGGAACTGTGGGGAAGAAAATTGAGCAAGCAAAGAAGGAGAAAGTGGGGCGCCACAGGACTCAGAGAGAGAGAGAGAGAGAGAGAGAGAGAGAGAAGGTACACACACATATAAGGTTGGATCCAATAAAATTGTTCCTATTGAAATTGCATGATTTTTTCATGGATTCTGCTCTCCCTCAACCACCATCGAATCACAGATCACATCTATCTCCATTTGAAAATGGAAATGGACTGCCTTCAAGTTGATCCCAACTTATAGCTAACCTATGAATAGGGTTTTCATGGTAAGTGGTATTCAGAGGGGGTTTACCATTGCCTCCCTCTGAGGCTAGTCCTTCCCAGCTGGCTAGGGCTTGCTCAGCTTGCCACAGCTGCACAAGCCAGCCCCTTCCTTGTCCGCAACTGCCAGCTGGGGGGCAACTGGGCTCCTTGGGACTATGCAGCTTGCCCACGTCTGCACAGGTGGCAGGCATGTAACCCCTGAGCCACTCACTGTGGGGGTGATCTTTAGCTGGCCCTTGACACCCAGGAGACACAAGGGGGATTTGAACTCACAGACTCTGGACTCCCAGCCAGGCTCTCCTCCCCACTGTGCTATACCAGCTATTTAAAAAATGGACTGCCTTCAAGTCAATTCTGATTTATGGCAAACCTATGAATAGGGTTTTCATGGCAAGTGGTATCCTCTGAGAGGCAGTGACTGTCCCACGGTCACCCAGTGAGCTTCATGGCTGTGTGGGGATTCGAACCCTGGTCTCCCAGGTCGTAGTCCAGCACTTTAACCACTACACCACACTGGCTCTCTAAATGTACTGCCTTCAAGTCGATTCCGACTTTTGGCGACCCTATAAATAGGGTTTTCATGGTAAGCGGTGTTCAGAGGTGGTTTACCATTGCCTTCCTCTGAGGCTGAGAAGCAGTGACTGGCCCAAGGTCACCCAGTGAGCTTCATGGCTGTGTGGGGTTTTGAACCTTGGTCTCCCAGATCGTAGTCCAACACCTTAACCACTACACCACACTGGCTTTCTATCTAAGTCCCATTATCTCCATTTACTGAACCATAAAAATCAGAAATGTTGTACATAGTGTTGCCATAGCCCAAAAAGATGGCTCTGAAGAACATAGACCCTTATGGATCTTCATAATTTTTACAAGGGATCCCTTCAAAACCACCATCAAATCATAGGTCACCTTTGTGTTCACAGATGTATTCTGTTATTTGTTGTCACCCTATGTACAAACCATGAAGATCTATGATTTTCACTAGAGTAACAGAGCAATTTTTGGTGATACTGGCAAGCACTAGGTCTATGATATTTACTTTGCAGTCTACCACTATACATTTTTACTTGCTGGTGGGTTGCTGTTGTTTAAGACCCAATATAAAATCATGTAAATTCAAGTTGATGTGTTTTAATTCTACTGGATCTGACTTTAACCCAGACTCTTTGGAAAAGCAAAATGTGTGTGTGTTGTGTTCATGTTTTCTCTCTGTCTGGGAGTGGGGAAGGATTGGCCTGGGGGAGGGGGATTGAAACAACTAGAAGGGGTGGTGACAATTACACTCTCTCAAAATTCCAAATGTGTCTATGGTCCCAATACCGATCCTTAGGGGACTCCACTTTCTACATCCCTTCATTAGGAGAACTGTCAATTTATTCCTACTCTCTGCTTACTACTTAACCAATTCCTGATTCACAAGTGGACCTCTTATTCCATGACTGCTAAGCTTACTCAGCTTGGTGAGGTACCTTGTCAAAGGCTTTTTGAAAAATTAATTATAATATGTCCACTGGATCACCTCTTTCTATATGCTTCCTGACACTCCGAGAATTCTGATAGGTTAGTGAAACAGGACTTTCCCTTGCAGAAGCCATGCTGGCTGTGCTTCAGCAGGACTTGTTCTTCTATATGCTTGGTTTGTTTTTTTTCCCTTTAATAATACTTTCTACCAGTTTTCCTGGAACATTAAGCTAACCGGCCTGTAATTTCAGGGATCATAAGAACATAAGCACATAAGAAGAGCCTGCTGGATCAGGCCAGTGGCCCATCTAGTCCAGCATCCTGTTCTCACAGTGGCCAACCAGGTGCCTGGGGGAAGCCCGCAAGCAGGACCCGAGTGCAAGAACACTCTCCCCTCCTGAGGCTTCCGGCAACTGGTTTTCAGAAGCATGCTGCCTCTGACTAGGGTGGCAGAGCACAGCCATCATGGCTAGTAGCCATTGATAGCCCTCCATGAATTTGTCTAATCTTCTTTTAAAGCCATCCAAGCTGGTGGCCATTACTGCATCTTGTGGGAGCAAATTCCATAGTTTAACTATGCGCTGAGTAAAGAAGTACTTCCTTTTGTCTGTCCTGAATCTTCCAACATTCAGCTTCTTTGAATGTCCACGAGTTCTAGTATTATGAGAGAGGGAGAAGAACTTTTCTCTATCCACTTTCTCAATGCCATGCATAATTTTATACACTTCTATCATGTCTCCTCTGACCCGCCTTTTCTCTAAACTAAAAAGCCCCAAATGCTGCAACCTTTCCTCGTAAGGGAGTCGCTCCATCCCCTTGATCATTCTGGTTGCCCTCTTCTGAACCTTTTCCAACTCTAGAATATCCTTTTTGAGATGAGGCGACCAGAACTGTACACAGTATTCCAAATGCAGCCGCACCATAGATTTATACAACGGCATTATGATATCGGCTGTTTTATTTTCAATACCTTTCCTAATTATCGCTAGCATGGAATTTGCCTTTTTCACAGCTGCCGCACACTGGGTCGACATTTTCATTGTGCTGTCCACTACAACACCGAGGTCTCTCTCCTGGTCGGTCACCGCCAGTTCAGACCCCATGAACTCAGCATCCCACAACCTCTCAGGGTTCCTAACCAAAACTAAAAAATTCCAGTCAGCCAAGGTCACAGAAATCCCCATACAGCACAACCTGACCCAGGGGCTGCAGTTAATGCAGAATGCTGTGGCACGATTGCCGACATGAATGAGACTCTATCAGCACATAATACCTCTGCGTTGAAATCTGCACTGGTTGCTGATTAGCTACCAGGCCACGTTCAAGGTGTGCTTTCCATGTTACGTGTTCCACATAGTACTTGTTCTGCTGTCGTAAGAAATCACTCCTTTAGTGTGGCAGCACCTATGCTTTGGAACTCCCTGCCTATTTACATTAGGTAGGCACTTCATTATACTCATTTTGGCACCTGCTACAAATATTTTTGTTTAGGCATGTCTACCCAGGCATGTAGAAGCTATTATGTTTTTATTTGTTTTTAACTCATTGTTGGTTTTATTATTTTGAATGTTTTTAAATACCTTTCTTATAACTGTTTTTGCCAATAATTTATTGTTTTAATTCCTTCTATAAACTGCTTTGAGGTTTTTTACAATAAAGTGGTATATAAATGTTGTAAATACATAAATAAATTTTGGAGTCACTGTGGCCCTTTGGTCTCTTCCCTCTTTTAGGCACAAAATTTATTATTTATTTATTATTAACTTTATTTATACCCCGCCGTTTTTCCAAATTGGAACTCACGGCGGCTTCCAGATAAAAAACAGATACAATTAAAACCTACCAAAGTTAAAAGCATATAATACATAAGTAAATAAATATAGACAGATATAATTAAAAAATGAACTCTAATTTAAAATAGCATTAAACTATTTCTGATAATTAAAAACTATACTCATAAAATCAGAATAATTGAAAAATAAACAAGCAAGAGCAATATGACCTCCTTTTGGGCCTATCCTTAGCCGCCTTCGGAATCAAAGGCTTGCTGAAATAAGAAAGTTTTACCTGTCGACGAAAGGACTGCAGGGAAGAGGCCATTCTTATCTCCTTAGGGAGAGAATTCCAAAGCCTAGGGGCAGCCACCGACAAGGCCCTATCTCGTATCCTCACTAGTTGTACTTGTGCGGATGAAGGTATTGAAAGAAGGACCTCTCCTGAAAATCTCAGGGCCCGGGCAGGAACATAGAGGGCGATGCGGTCTGACGAATAGCCTGGACCCAAGCCGTGTAGGGCTTTATAGGTCAACACCAGCACTTTGAATTGTGTCCGGAAACAAACTGGCAGCCAGTGGAGCTTTTTTAGCAGGGGAGTTGTATGGTCCCTGTAATCAGCCCCAGTTAGCATTCTGGCTGCAGCACGTTGTACCAGCTGAAGTTTCCAAACAGTCTTCAGAGGCAGCCCCACGTAGAGCGCGTTACAGTAATCTAAATGGGATGTGACTAAGGCATGTGTCACCGTGGCCAGATCAGACGGGTCAAGGAACGGGCGCAGTTGGCGCACTAATCTCAAATGTGCAAAAGCCCTCCTGGCCACTGCAGAAACCTGGGAATCCAAATTTAAAGCTGAGTCCAGGAGGACACCCAAACTGCGAACCTGTGTTTTCAGGGGGAGTATTACCCCATCCAGCACAGGCTGTATCCCTATTCCCTGATCTGCCTTACGACTGACCAGGAGCACCTCTGTCTTGTCTGGATTAAGCCTCAATTTGTTCATCCTCATCCAATCCACAACTGATGTCAGACACCGGTTTAAAACTAAGACAGCTTCCTTGGAAGAAGGTGGAAAGGAGAAATAGAGTTGGGTGTCATCAGCATACTGGTGGCACTGAACTCCAAACGCCCGAACAACCTCTCCCAGCGGTTTCATGTAGATGTTAAATAACATAGGGGACAAAACTGAACCCTGAGGGACTCCACAGGCCAATGGCCAAGGAGTTGAACAGGAGTCCCCCAATACCACCTTCTGGGTTCACCCCTCCAGGAATGACCGGAGCCACTGCAAAACAGTGCCCCCAAGTCCCATCCCAGCTAGGCGGTCCAGGAGGATACCATGGTTGATGGTATCGAAAGCCGCTGAGAGGTCCAGCAGAACCAACAGGGACACACTCCCCATGTCCAGTTCTCTGCGTAGGTCGTCCACCAAGGTGACCAAAGCCGTCTCCGTCCCATACCCAGGCCTGAAACCAGATTGAAATGGATCTAGATACTCTGTGTCATCCAGGAATCTCTGGAGCTGGGAGGCCACCACACGCTCTATTACCTTACCCAAGAATGGAATATTGGACACTGGCCGGTAGTTATCCATGTTTAAGGGGTCCAGGGAAGGTTTTTTCAATAAAGGTCTCACAACTGCCTCCTTTAGGCACCTTGGAATTCTGCCTTGTTGTAAGGAGGCGTTGACCACTCCTTTCACCCACTCAGCCAGTCCCTCTCTGGCCTTTTCTATAAGCCAGGAAGGGCAAGGGTCCAGCAGGCATGTGGTGGCTCTCACCTCTCCAAGGATCCTGTCCACATCCTCAGGCTGCACAAATTGAAAAGAATCCATCAATATTGGACAGGCAGGCACCAAAGTTACATCCCCTGAGACTGTATCAATCCTAGCGTCTAAGTCGGAGCAAATCTGAGCGACTTTACCTGCAAAATGTCGTGCAAACTCTTGACAGCGGGTTGTTGAGTGGTCCGAATGTAAAAGACCCCTAAC
Organism: Rhineura floridana; assembly: GCF_030035675.1. Classification (NCBI taxonomy): domain Eukaryota; kingdom Metazoa; phylum Chordata; class Lepidosauria; order Squamata; family Rhineuridae; genus Rhineura; species Rhineura floridana. Next base: position 174,489,760 of record NC_084482.1, on the reverse strand, counting down.
CACTCGAAACAGCTCCGCTGAACGACTCCCCACAGATGCAATGGCAGCAGAGAAAAAAGATTTCTTTGCTGTCCGTACTGCCACGGAATAGGCCTTCAAATAGGCTCTAGCCCGTGTTCGGTCATACTCGCTCCGAGTCTTCCGCCAGCGTCGCTCTAGTCTCCGTCTTATTTGCTTCATCACCGCCAGCTCCTTGGTGAACCAAGGGGCAGGTTTGGCTCCACTACGTGAGAGGAGACGCTCAGAAGCGATCGTGTCCACCGCTCTGGCCATTTCCTGATTCCAGAGGTCAACCAGGGCTTCGACAGGATCGCCTGCCAAGGTGGCAGGAAAATCCCCAAGAGTCCTCAGGAATCTATCTGGGTCCATCGGGCTCCTGGGGCGGACCATCCTAATCGGTCCCCCACCCTTGCAGAGGTTCTGAGTCCCAGTGAGTCTAAACCCAACCAGGTAGTGATCTGTCCATGACAAGGGAGCCAAAAAAAGATCCTCCACACCAAGATCACCATCATCCTTCTCCACACAGAAAACAAGATCCAAAGTGTGACCAGCAGCATGAGTGGGGCCAGTTACTACTTGGGACAGACCCATGGTTGTCATGGAGGCCATGAGAATCTTTCTTATACCTACTCAGGCCATTTGGTGCCATCTAGCTGAGTACTGATGACCTGGACTAGCATTGGCTGTCCAGAATTCCAGGGAATAGTCTCTTCCACAGATTGAATTTTGGACCTTTGCATGCAAAGCATGTGCTCTACCACTGAGCTACAGCCCTGTTTTAAAAAGTATCTTTTAAAATTGTGTTTTCAGGTCACTAATGAATGCACAGCATACTAGGGCAGATCCACACCATGCATTTAACGCACATTCAACATACATTTGAAGCACATGAATCCCACCACAGAATCATGGGAACTGTTGTTTGTTAAGGGTGGTAGGAACTATAACTGGGGGGGGAACTAAACTTCCCAGGATTCTTTTGAGGAAGTCATGCACTTTAAATGCGAGTTGGATGTGCTTTAAATGTATTATGTGGATCTGCATTACTTCATAAACTTTGCCTCTATGTTATTAATTTTTAGTTAAATTTTAAAGTGGAAATAAGCTATCCAGTTTACTGGGTGACCATGGGCTACGCATCATCTCTTAGCCTAATCTGCCGCCCAGGGTGAAAAAAAAGAAGGGGACCATGACCACCCCATGGAAGAACGGCACACTTAAAATATAGAGGAGATAATCATGTACAACCATAGCGTGAAATCAGATACTTATTGGGACATAGTATGAAGAAATATTTATATAAGCATGACTCTCAAATATGTTAATTGTTTACACAACCTGTACAGATATTGATAGTGCAATCCTATGCATGTTTACGCAGAAGCAAGTCCCAATCCTGTACAGAGAAAGTACTCTTTATGCTGCTGAAAACTATAAATTTGAATTCCTGATGTAAGAAAAGCAGGAAAAGGAAACTCTTCCCAGAACTTGAAATTAGATTTAGGTATTGCCAGGGCTCAACAAATCTTGTCACTCACAACCCTGACTTCACTTATTGGCTAAAAACCTGAAAGGGCAGGGATTAGAGCAGCCAGTACTAACAGAATTTGCAGGGAGTGGGACTGACATTTTGGTTTATGTCTTTTGAATCGGACCACATAGAACTTTCATTTTTTTAAAATGAAAGCTAAGAGTCCAGAGATTATGGTGACTCACCCGGAGACCCAGAGAGGACGCCCGAAAACCAGAGTCTCCAGGCAAAAACTGGACACCTGATAACCCTACTCCCCCTCTGTCTCACACACAGGGAGGGCCAGCCCTCTGTCAGTTACAGACTCTCACTCTGAAGGCATCTGGCGACTTTCTCCTATTGTTCAGTTCACTGCACAGGCTCTCACCCTGTGTAGGAACTACAGATGTGCCATACACCCTCCCCACAACCAATCTCCTTTAGATTGTTTTTTTAAAAAAATAGAAGGGGTAGTGCCCTCACCCTTGGGGCCCTCTTAGGGGCTCCCCAAGGGATGATCCCCAGAGGCTTTTATGCCCCCTGACCCAGCCAGGAGCTGATGCAAGAGGCTGCCAGATTGACTGCAGCCTCTCTCTGAAGTCAGGGCCAGGCAGGGGGTCCCAGTCCTTAACAGCACTTACCAGGGACTTCAGCTGTCTCAAAAGACAGCAACCCAGAGGAGCAAGGAGCAAGCAACCATATGTTCAGAGACTCACTCCCAGGGCAGGTCTTCTCCAGTCCCCCAGTTCTGCAGCTGTTCCCCTTGCTTGTTAACTACATTGGCATCCTTTTGGCCCTAGTGGTACCTTTCCTGATCTGAGGTATAAATCTAGTTGAGCTTCTCTTATTGTGTTTTTAAACAACTCCCAAGCATTTTGGAGTGATTTGACCCTCAGGACTGTGTCTTTCTACTTTCTTTTCCAGTCCGCTCATTTTTGGGAAATTCCCTCTTTTGAAGTGAAATGTGACCATGTTGGATTTTCTTGGCAATTAGCCGTTTACATGTGTGTTTAATTTAATAGCAGTATGGTCACTGCTCCCAGTTGGTTCGGCAACACATCTTGCACCAGGTCATGGCTGCCACTTAATATTAAGTGTGAATCTTAAATCCAGGGTTGCCATCCCTCTGGTCGGTTCCATGGCCACCTGTTCTAGGGTGCTGTCATTTAGGGTATCTAGAAATTTTGCTTCTTTGCCATGACTGCAACACATATCATAGCATCAGAGTTAGCTCCACTTCTCATTTTTTACAATCTTAAATTCAGTTCTCCACGTTACCTCAGCAATTTGTGAGGTTTTTTTTCCTTTTTAAAAAATCCCCATGAAAATTCATTTATCAGTACAATTTTCTCTTAATAGACTCATTTTTGTATATGGTTTTGACTGAAATAGTCTTGAATAGTCTTGAAAGCTTTTTAAAAAAATGTTTTTAAAGATGTTTTGTTTTAATGTATTTTAAAGTCTGTTTTTATGATGTTTTAAAATGTTTTTAGTGCTTTTGTTTGCCGCCCTGGGCTCCTGCGGGGAGGAAGGATGGGATATAAATCAAATAATAAATAAATAAATAAAATATAAAACAATTTTGCAAGCAATTTCCCCTAATATGTGTTTTTGTATGTTACTGTCACTAATACGTGCATTTTTATGCACACTTTCTCCTAATCTGTACATTTTTATACACATTGGTTGGTTGAAGAACTGTATCACAAAATTCAAAGAAGTGTGAAGTTTGAAGGATAGCTGTGCTTCAGTATACATATTGGTTTGAGAATGCAAATAAAATCAAATTTCTCCCCCATGCCTATATTAGGCAGAGGGACAGATTTTGTACATCATGAAATGGCAGCTATTGGTTGGTTGACTTATCTTTTTTTTTTCTTTTACTGCCAGGGAGGGTGAGAAGTACTTGTGGGATTTCCTGCCTCTGTGCCAACCTAACTTGGCTGGCCTTGGTTACTATACACTATACACCATTATTTGGTGGGGAAATGAGGCACCATTTGCTACTACACTGCAGGCGCCAAAATATCTTGGGCTGTCCCTGCCCAGAATAACCTGTTCACTAGGTGATACATTCCTATAGTTTCTGCTCAACATGTAAAAATGTACTATTTTATTTGACAAAGACACAATAAACCTTCGGAGCCTGTTTCCTCAAAATAAGCTTTGTTAAAACCGTCATCCTAATCTCTAGCCATCTTGCATTCTCACTGACATTTAAAATTGCATTGCTAGAAAGCACCTGAAGTTTCTTCATTCTGTCACTGCAGCATGAGACAAAGCCCTGCAAGCTTAAAAAAAACCTGAATCACTTTGGACAGCTCCTTCAAAGGTTGGATTAAAACCTGAAGTGGATTCCACTGCCCCACTAACATAGAGCCACCAGCCACCACTGTCCAAATGACAGTATACATGATCAGATAGCATGATCCACCCGAGTTCCCAATGCCACAGAATGACTTGTAGGACAAAAAAGGATGTTAAGAGGAACATGCATAACAAACACTTAGCACACCCTATTCCAAAGAGGGAATTATGTTTGTAAAAGAAGTTCTAAAGCCCATGAATGGGGCAGGGGGATAATTGGAAACTACTGCCTCAATAGATATCAAGCAGGGGTTCACCTGGCATAGAAAGTCTGATGTACCAACTGGGTCTTTTGTACATGGTACATCTTCAGATATCTGCTATATAAAAATGTCACATACTCTGTGGATACAAGCTAAGAGGCTTAGCAAGGGGTAAAGATAAAGGACCCCCATGTAAGCTTGTAACCATCAGCTTTGCTATAATTGTCAGTTATTCAAAAGCCACTTGTTTTACTTCAAGCTATGCAAGGAATGCAAAGCGAGCTGTGAGACAGACACATTTGATGGCAAAGAGGTGCACAGCTGTTAAGGTGAGCAGGACTTTCACTGATGTGCCACTTGTAAACACATATGAACCCTGTAATAGGTCCAACACTGTAGCTGAGCAGCTGCAATCTTTTCATTGTACCGCTTCTGCTGAATTCAGATAAAAGCACTTCAGTGTCAACAGATCTAATATCTTCTCCTGCCCCACTTGAGAAGGTCAAATGACATTTCCCCACTAGAGAACAAAAATGGAGGCTGCCTAGCATGTGTTGATGGCATCTTGCCAAGAGGATGGAAGGAAATGGGGATCCTAAGTGGCTTGGCAGGATTCTGACGTCAAAAAGAGAATGGCAGTATGCTTATAGGCACAAAGGGAAGAGGGGAGGTTGAGATTGAGGAGTTGGTAATATTTTAAGCTCAGGACGTTATGGCTCTTAAAGTTGAGGTTTCCCCTAGCAGGGGTTCCCTAGCAAAGAAGAATTGCAACTAGACAGCCCTAGTCAGTTGTGTAGTTGTGGAGGAGAACATAGATGAGTGGCAGAGCACATGATTTGCATGCAAAAGGTTCCTGGTTCAATCCATGCCATCTCCAAGTAGGGCTGGGAATATCTGAAGAAGAGCTTGACATGAAGATCTAAATCTAACCGAGACCTGGTGGAATGGAGAAAACCAGTGGGATACGGTTATCCCTGGATATAAACTATATCGGAAGGACAGGGAAAGACGTATTGGTGGCGGAGTCGCTCTATACGTGAAAGAAGGCATTGAATCCAGCAAGCTCGAAACCCCAAAAGAGGCAGACTCCTCCACAGAATCGTTGTGGGTGGTGATACCGTGCCCCAGGAGGGACTTAATAGTGGGAACGATCTATCGTCCCCCTGATCAAAATGCTCAGGGAGACCTTGAGATGAGATATGAAATTGAGGAAGCATCCAAACTAGGAAATGTGGTAGTAATGGGTGACTTCAACTACCCGGACATAGACTGGCTGCATATGTGTTCCAGTCATGACAAAGAAGCAAAGTTTCTAGATATTCTAAATGACTATTCCCTAGACCAGTTGGTCATGGAACCGACCAGAGGGACGGCAACCCTGGACTTAATCCTCAGTGGGGACCGGGACCTGGTGCGAGATGTAAGTGTTGTTGAACCGATTGGGAGCAGTGACCACAGTGCTATTAAATTAAACATACATGTAACTGGCCAATTGCCAAGAAAATCCAACACGGTCACATTTGACTTCAAAAGAGGAAACTTCACAAAAATGAGGGGATTGGTAAAAAGAAAGCTGAAAAACAAAGTCCAGAGGGTCACATCACTCGAAAATGCTTGGAAGTTGTTTAAAAACATGATATTAGAAGCTCAACTGGAGTGCATACCGCAGATCAGAAAAGGTACCGCCAGGGCCAGGAAGATGCCAGCATGGTTAATGAGCAAAGTCAAGGAAGCTCTTAGAGGCAAAAAGTCTTCCTTCAAAAAATGGAAGTCTTGTCCAAATGAAGAAAATAAAAAAGAACACAAACTCTGGCAAAAGAAATGCAAGAAGACAATAAGGGATGCTAAAGAAGAATTTGAGGAGCACATTGCTAAGAACATAAAAACCAACAACAAAAAATTCTATAAATACATTCAAAGCAGGAGACCATCTAGGGAGACAATTGGACCCTTGGATGATAAGGGAGTCAAAGGTGTACTAAAGAACGATAAGGAGATTGCAGAGAAGCTAAATGAATTCTTTGCATCTGTCTTCACAGTGGAAGATATAGGGCAGATCCCTGAACCTGAACTAACATTTGCAGGAAGGGATTCTGAGGAACTGAGACAAATAGTGGTAACGAGAGAGAAAGTTCTAAGCTTAATGGACAATATAAAAACTGACAAATCACCGGGCCCGGATGGCATCCACCCAAGAGTTCTCAAAGAACTCAAAGGTGAAATTGCTGATCTGCTAACTAAAATATGTAACTTGTCCCTCGGGTCCTCCTCCGTGCCTGAGGACTGGAAAGTGGCAAATGTAATGCCAATCTTCAAAAAGGGATCCAGAGGGGATCCCGGAAATTACAGGCCAGTTAGCTTAACTTCTGTCCCTGGAAAACTGGTAGAAAGTATGATTAAAGCTAGATTAACTAAGCACATAGAAGAACAAGCCTTGCTGAAGCAGAGCCAGCATGGCTTCTGCAAGGGAAAGTCCTGTCTCAGTAACCTATTAGAATTCTTTGAGAGTGTCAACAAGCATATAGATAGAGGTGATCCAGTGGACATAGTGTACTTAGACTTTCAAAAAGCGTTTGGCAAGGTACCTCACGAAAGGCTTCTGAGGAAGCTTAGCAGTCATGGAATGCGAGGAGAGGTCCTCTTGTGGATAAGGAATTGGTTAAGAAGCAGAAAGCAGAGAGTAGGAATAAACGGACAGTTCTCCCAATGGAGGGCTGTAGAAAGTGGAGTCCCTCAAGGATCGGTATTGGGACCTGTACTTTTCAACTTGTTCATTAATGACCTAGAATTAGGAGTGAGCAGTGAAGTGGCCAAGTTTGCTGACGACACTAAATTGTTCAGGGTTGTTAAAACAAAAAGGGATTGCGAAGAGCTCCAAAAAGACCTCTCCAAACTGAGTGAATGGGCGGAAAAATGGCAAATGCAATTCAATATAAACAAGTGTAAAATTATGCATATTGGAGCAAAAAATCTGAATTTCACATATACGCTCATGGGGTCTGAACTGGCGGTGACCGACCAGGAGAGAGACCTCGGGGTTGTAGTGGACAGCACGATGAAAATGTCGACCCAGTGTGCGGCAGCTGTGAAAAAGGCAAATTCCATGCTAGCGATAATTAGGAAAGGTATTGAAAATAAAACAGCCGATATCATAATGCCGTTGTATAAATCTATGGTGCGGCTGCATTTGGAATACTGTGTACAGTTCTGGTCGCCTCATCTCAAAAAGGATATTATAGAGTTGGAAAAGGTTCAGAAGAGGGCAACCAGAATGATCAAGGGGATGGAGCGACTCCCTTACGAGGAAAGGTTGCAGCATTTGGGGCTTTTTAGTTTAGAGAAAAGGCGGGTCAGAGGAGACATGATAGAAGTGTATAAAATTATGCATGGCATTGAGAAAGTGGATAGAGAAAAGTTCTTCTCCCTCTCTCATAATACTAGAACTCGTGGACATTCAAAGAAGCTGAATGTTGGAAGATTCAGGACAGACAAAAGGAAGTACTTCTTTACTCAGCGCATAGTTAAACTATGGAATTTGCTCCCACAAGATGCAGTAATGGCCACCAGCTTGGACGGCTTTAAAAGAAGATTAGACAAATTCATGGAGGACAGGGCTATCAACGGCTACTAGCCATGATGGCTGTGCTCTGCCACCCTAGTCAGAGGCAGCATGCTTCTGAAAACCAGTTGCCGGAAGCCTCAGGAGGGGAGAGTGTTCTTGCACTCGGGTCCTGCTTGCGGGCTTCCCCCAGGCACCTGGTTGGCCACTGTGAGAACAGGATGCTGGACTAGATGGGCCACTGGCCTGATCCAGCAGGCTCTTCTTATGTTCTTATGTTCTTATCATGTGGTGCTCCTACATATAAGGTGCTGCTCATGTTTAGGAGCTCCTTTTCAGAAGTCCACACTCAAGTCATGCACATCAGGGCAGCTCCAGCCTTGCAGCATGATAGTGGCCAGTAGGGCAGCTCTAATCCTTGCATGTGATTAATGTTCATCATTGCATGATCCCCCCTGCATGTGATTAACCCTTGAATGCAATTAACACAATGACTGGCCTGAAGTCACCAAATAAGAGCGGGGATGTGAACCTGGCTTGCCCTGCTCCTAGTCCAACACTGACCACTAAACCTACATGAACTTTGGAGTTCACTAAACGGTGCACTTATGTGGACATGCTATTGATTTTAAAGTTCATATCCTGTACATCACATAAATACTGTATATTTATATGGGCTGCCCTGGGCTCCTTTGGGAAGAAGGGTGGGATAGAAATTTAATAAAATAAAACATTATGATTATCCAGTACAAAAACTGAATGAGTGAATACACAAACAAAGCACACTGATTTGCAGAGCTATAATCCCATTAGTTCTAATAAAGCGGAAAGAGGCAGTTGTGTCAGAATTTGGGCATTTTAGTCAAGGCTCACTGCAAACAATGCAACCATTTCCACAAGGTTTCTCAGGGAGGTAAATATAATGTTAGTTTGGTTTTTGGTTTTTAAAAAAATTAAGGCAAACTCCCATGGAACACTTCTGCATAGCTATGAGCAGCATTGTAATAATCCAGTGCTGGTAAGAAACCCAACTAATCAGATGTATTAATCATATGAAGAAAGCAGAGAATGGTCAGCTGTCAGAACTCCACAGTACTTTACATCCAATTCCCTTATGGACACCTATATGAGAATTGACTTTGCTAATATGAACACTCATTCTCTTTCTATGCATTCCAATGCATTTAATATTAACCCCTCTGGAAGGAAATGAGTTCATGGCTGTCCCATAGTCCAGGCCGGTCTTTTCCAACTTTATGCCCTCCAGATATTTGGGACTACAACTCCCATCATTCCCTCCCAGCACAGTTGCAGTCGAAAACATTTAAGAAGGATGCAGTCAAAATGGAATGGGTTCAGAGGAGGGCAATGAGGATGATCAGGGGACTGGAAACAAAGCACTGTGAGGAGAGGCTGAAAGAACTGGGCATGTTTAGCCTGAAAAGAGAAGACTGAGGGGAGATATGATAGCACTCTTCAAATACTTGAAAGGTTGCCACACAGAGGAGGGCCAGGATCTCTTCTCAATCATCCCAGAGTGCAGGACATGGAATAATGGGCTCAAGTTACAGGAAGCAAGATATCAAGTGACATCAGGAAAAATATCTTAACTATGGGAGCAGTATAACAATGAAATCTATTCCCTAGGGAGGTGGTGGGCTCTCCAGTACTGGAGGCCTTCAAGAGGCAGCTGGACAGCCACCTGTCAGGCATGCTTTAATTTGGATTCCTGCATTAAGCACTCAATGGCCTTATAGACCCCTTCCAACTCTATGATTCTATGATTCTGTGAACATCTGGGTGGAGATCAGCAGGCTAGGGAAAGCTGGGCTAAGATAAATATAAGCCAGAGCTTTCTTCAGAGTTTAGCCCCTGGAAATAGTTTTGAATGCCAGAATTCTGCTCTCAGACACATGGGATAAAAATATAGAAAAAAGTTCCTCAGAGCACATATGCAAAATATCTCCAATGAGCCACAGCTCACCTGCCTGCAGTGCTTCCAAAAAGGGTTGTGGCTTCCAGGAACCGCTGAGGTTTGATATCTTTCCTTTTGCAACAAAGGAAGGAAGCTTGTTTTAGCCTGTGTCCAGGCAAAGAGAACTGCCACAGAAAGGAAAGTTGAAAGCAGGAGGAGTAACTATTTTCCAACATGCATTAAAGGAAAATTTATGACATCTGGAAAGGTGACCTCGGGTGCCTCCAGACTGTCACTATTTTGTGAGAGGGATCCAAGCACATACTAGAAATGTAGGTTTGTGCAGTTAAATAGTATTAAAGCACTCTGCCACCCTAGCACAACAAATTTACTTTTTTTAAAAAGAAACTGACTCTTTGCAGCTAGTAAAGTGACCGGGAAACCAGAGCTTGGAAAAGTTACTTTTTTGAACTACAACTCCCATCAGCCTCAGCCAGCGCCATGCTGGCGCTGCATGGCGCTGGCTGAGGCTGATGGGAGTTGTAGTTCAAAAAAGTAACTTTTCCAAGCTCTGCACTGAAAAGCATGGGATGAACAAATGATTAATTAGAAAATGTGTAAACACCTCACAGGAAGGGATGGGGAGAAATTCAATTCGGTTTGCATTTAAAGCCAAATCTATCAAATTTGCCCTTTCTGAAACAATATGAGAACCAAAAGACAGCCATCCTTCAAAATGTGTGCTTATCTGAATTTTGCAATGCAGTTCTTCAACCAGCCAATTTTTACAAAGCTGTATATATTAGGAGAAATTGCTTGCAAAAATATGTAGATTAGTCAAAACTGCAGACAAAGATGTGTTTATTAGGAGAAATTTGGATTGAATAATTTCCTGAGGATTTTTTTAAAAAAATCGCAAATTTTTGCAGAAATGTGGAAAACTGAATTTAAGATTGGAAAAATTAGAAATTGAGAGAACTGAAATTGGCAGAGGCTTCCATCGCTACTTGCAAGCAAATCAGGATGAATGCTCAATAAACAGGTTGTCTAGAGGAGTCCCTTACCATAGAACAGGCATCTCCACAGCGCATTGCACCACCTGGGCTGCAATCCTGTACACATTTACCTGGGAGTAAGTTCTACTGAACTTTATAGGTCTCACTTCTGAGTAGATATGCGTAGGATAGGATTGCACCATTAGACATTATGGTGAGGATAAAATGATAGAAGCCACTCACCGCTTTTGCTCTCAATCCATGTCAACAAGCAGAAGCAAAGATGAAAGGGGGTTTTGGCTGCATGTACGTCTTAGGGCAGCATAAATATGTATTACAAGTGTTAGGCTTAGGTATAATTAATTGCCATTTGTCAGATCTGTGCTTGTTTTTCATCTCATTTGAGGGTCTCTCTCTCTCTCTCAAATGAATTAGTAACAAATATGCCTCTTATTCTACCATAACAAATCATTCCTCGGAAGGTTGTCTCCAAGCAGCATGGAAGAAAGTGACTGGGAAGTGACCTTCTGCTGTGAAGTTGTCACATTCCAGCAGATTCCTGAGTGTCAATGACAGGCTGCGTAATAGGGACGCCTGTATTGGTGTGTTGTAGTCATGTTGCTAACTTGTTAATTTATTTAGTGCAGTGGTGCAGAGGAGAAGATCTGGAGCAAGAGCAGTGGCAGGGGGGAAGAAGAGCATCAACAATGAGCAATGTAAATAGTCTGTTTGAAACACACCAAATCCCACCCTATCAACACCTCCTACGTTTTGTCACCATATCTATTTGCCTGGGAAATGACTATGGTAAAAAAAAAATTGTATCAAATGCCTTTTCCCTCTTTTAAAATAAAATTAACAAATAGCTGCAGTGCATGTTTTGCATAGGCATCAAATTATATAGCAATCATCATTCTCTTCCTAATGAAGCTAAAATTCAGCAGGAAGGTTAATAAAACCAGCCCACCCAACACCTGAATCACTTTTCTTATGCTCTTTGAGATAATCCATGTCCACTGAGGGCCAAACTATGCAAATTGAAAATAGCAATTGTGTGAATGGCTTTTAAAAAGGAAATAATCGGTGAGAGGGGTAGATTAGGATCAGAACCCCAGCAGGGAGAGTGGTAGGGCTTTAGCTCTTTACTTCCTCCTGTAGATCTGGGCCCCATGCCTGCAGTAAGTACTGTGAAAATTAAAGCTTTAAATGTAAATTAATAGCTTTTGCACGCACACACACACAAAGAATACTGATATAGTAGATATGGGGGCCCAATCTGGATTAAGTTCTGTGGAAGACAATGGCCCAGCACTTTTACCGAGATGCTTCCAAGTATGTTCATCTACATTTAGAATCTCCCTTTTGGCCTTCCTGCTCCATGTGGGAAGCTCAGGAATGGAGCTGGCAGTAACAAAGATGTTGGGGTAAGGCTAGCACATATAGCCTCCTCCAAATGTTTAATTTCATAATACCTGAACAGTGGCATGAATTTGCTTGGTTGTGTAAATACATGAAAGTGTGGTATGAGATTTTCCTGCCTTACATTCTTGTCAAGTGGTAAGGCTTTCTCACATTAGCTGCTTGGTAAATTGGTTGCCTGCATTACTAATTTTCATGGCAGGTAACAGAATGGCAAGATACAAAATCTCATGGCTAGCCTTTAAAGGAGTAGCTTGTTTTCCCTGCAGCTTTATGATTTTAAGATTTCAGATTTCTATTCCAACTATCGTGCAGTTACTTTGCAACTTTAAGATATTGGTAGTTTTTGTGTATCTTAAAAAATATTAACTTAGGTTTTGGTAGAAAACAATATCACAGAACATTATATTTCTTACCTATACTGATTCTTCTCACTCACTTTGGGATGAACAAACAAATATGGTAAACATAAAGACCTCCTTTGTTTTCTCTTAATGGCCACCAGAATCCTTATTACTTAGCATTGGAAGTACCTAGAAGGGGCTTTTCTGGAGGCCTGGTACAATAATGTTTGGTTTGGGCAACTTTGGAAAAATTAACTCAGAAGTTGTGCCTCCTTAAAGGACCAATTTTACAAAGGCACATTCTATTCCAAATGGCAAGTCTATAATGAGCACACTGCAAAACAAGACTTGAGCCATAAAGCCCCAGAAAGATATGCTATCAGATGGAACCAGTCATAGAGGACTTTCTCAGTTTCATAAGCTGGGTGGTCTCTAGGGGAACTTTGATGCTGGATCAAGGGATGACCCTGCAAAACATCAAGACATGTTTACGAGTTTTATCCATACTTTTATTTTGTCTTTTCTAGATCAGATTTTTATTTCTGTATCTTTTTCCTAAGTTAATCAATTGACTTTGTAAAGATTAGAATATAAATAATTTATTTTAAAAATGTAAAACGTTCTGGTAGAAAAACACTTTTATATTTAAATAAAATGCAGACGTACTTTATTATAGTATTAATGTGCAATCCTATGAGCCCTAGGAGGGTATTCCAGGGGCCATATGATAGAGGAGAACCATCCTCCATCTAAGAGATCCCCAGGAGATGGGGCAGATCCACCCTACAAGCCACACCATAGTTGGTGTAGAAATCTCTGTTGTCCTTTCCAGTCTGCTGCTGCGCTCCAGTAGCAATACTGGAGGAAAGGGGACATGCTGATGTGCATGTGTGCCAGGGCCGTTTGAGGTAGGCATTGGGTTTGCTGGAGCCCAAACTCTTCCATTCCCCTTACATGCCCCCAAAATGAAGAAGGAAAAGAGTACACTAGCCCTGGAGACTTGACTTCAGCCTACCAGGTCCTATGGGATGCAAACTTCTCCACTAATTTCCTGTCAACACGGTGGGTTCACAGTGTCTAGAACCTAATTAACAGATACCAGACACCGGCCAGACCATAAATGTGCTAGGCAGGAGGAACCAGGGCCAGCCAGCATGATTACTGTTTGGGAAGCGCCGAAGGAGGTGCAGGGGAGTTGAGTCCTTAAGGTAGTCCAAAGGTCCAGAAACAAAGAGATCTGATCAGGCAGGGCACGGTCCAAGGCACGGGTGAACAGGGGAGCCAGAGCAATGTCTGCAGCAAGGCTTGACATTGACTCTAGCAAGAAGTCTCCCTTTCCTTCCAGTCTTTTATGCTCGGCGTTCAAGGCCAGGTGCTTACAATCAGCCTGTGTTCTTGTGAGCTCTCCTGATCCTTAATCGAGCTAATTGCCTTCGTTGCTGCAACACCTGTTAGCGTCTTCTCTCTGCTGGGGAAGGGGCAGCCTCCTTATTGCTTCCCGACTCTGACAGGCGGGCTCCGTCAAGGACTTGTCCCTGGTCTGGCAAATGATCCTGAGCTGTCTCCTTGCTTGGTCCCTCTCCTGGGTCTGCGGTCTCCCATTCCTTTTCCTCCTCCACTTCCATCATCAGGATAGAAGAAAAAAACAGCCATATTTGGCAGGCAAAAAACCTCCCCCACAATTCCACCAAGTGTAAAGTGGTGCATGTCAGGCCAAAAAACTTCCCTTAATATATATATATATATATATATATATATATATATATATATATATATATATATATTCACTAATAGGCAAAAAACCTTGTGGTTTAAGAATGTACCTATAGCCCACAGCTATTTCTATCAAACTTTAAAAAGCAGGGAAATTGGGCAGCTATAGTGAATGCACCAGGGGAGCAGGAGACCTGACCTCCTCTCTGAGATATTGGATTGCCCTACAAATTGGTCAAAATGCAAACACCATTTGGGTTGGTCTTTCACAGTCCAAACCACTTCCTGTGTAGCTTGGAAGAATTTGGTAACATGTGCCTCTGAGCATATGGTGAGTGGTGGCAACACCTGCCATCTCCAAAGATGGATAATTATATTTTTCTATGTTTGTTGGTGTTCTTCTTACTTTGCTTCTTTCCTGTGTTACTAATGTTTCTACAGAGAATGTGAACTAGAAAATTTATTTCCCTCACTGTTCATCCCAGAAATCTGTGTCAAATTTATTTTTATTAATTTCAAAGCCTTTTTATTGGTCAGTGTCATATGATGGTGAAGACAGCCTTTTGTGTTTCAAATTGGAGGTTATGTCCTATTTCTATTTTGGGTGCATTAACAGTGGAATCTGAAACTGCAGTTTGATGTAAAATCAGACTGATTCCAATATGTTGCTACTTCAGCAGTGACTCTAGCTGTTGGAAAAAAGAAGATGCATATTTTCAGCCTGCTATGTTTAAACCATTTTATTTAAGACAAGGTGGGCATGGTCAATTAAAAACATAGAGCACACCTACCATTTTGCTAGAATATATTTCACCTCCCACTGTTTTATCTTGTGCAAATTGAGACACTCCTGAGGTCCACTGAGACTATTCTGCAGAAGTCAGTGCCCTTATTCCACAATTATGTTTGGAGTTTTTTTTAGTGTAAATAATGCAAAGTGTTGCTGTAGTTCACATATTCACAGAAATAGAAACAAAAGAAAATGATTTCCTATAGGAAACTTCACTAAAATTGCAAAGGAAATCAGACATATTCAAAGTGACCATCTGAACTATATTAACTGTCTTAATAATGTTGCTTCCTCCCTGCTAAAACAAGAACAGCACAGCACATCTCTTGTTTCTGTTATTTGGGCTGATTGCAGGTGTTGCCACCACTCACCATATGCTCAGAGGCACACGTTACCAAATTCTTCCAAGCTACACAGGAAGTGGATTGGACTGTGAAAGACCAACCCAAATGGTGTTTGCATTTTGACCAGTTTGTAGGGCAGTCCAATATCTCAGAGAGGAGGTCAGGTCTCCTGCTCCCCTGGTGCATTCACTATAGCTGCCCAATTTCCCTGCTTTTTAAAGTTTGGTAGAAATAACTGTGGGCTACAGGTACATTCTTAAACCACAAGGTTTTTTGCCTATTAGTGAATTTCCTTGCTTTTTAATCCGGGAGGTAAGAAATGGGATCCTGTGCAAGTTTGCTGAGAATGGATTGATCATTTGCATGTTTATAGTGTGATGTGGCTGCAAAAAACGCAAATGCAATTTTAGGCTGCATTAACAGAAGTATAGTTTCCAAATCGCGTAAAGTATTAGTTCCCCTCTATTCAGCACTGGTTAAGCCTCATCTTAAATACTGCATCCAGTTCTGGTCTCCGCACTTCAAGAAGGATGCCGACAAACTGGAACATTCATTACATTCATTGCATGCCACAGGGGGTTTGGAGCAAGTTTAAAGCAGACTTTTTGGAATCTATTTGTGGCACTATCCTGAAGAGCAGGTGTTTAACAAGCAACAGTAAGAGTCACATGATGACACACTGAACACTTAACAGACATAAATTTTATAATATTTATTGATAAATCACCTAGTATTTAAAGGAAAGGACTGCATTTAGAAGTTAAAGGCTGTAATTCTATGTTCACTTTCACTTCAGGAGTAAGCTGCAATAAACTCAGTGGAACTTACTTCTGGTGATATGTGTGTGTATGTGTGTTCCCACCCCCGCTGTCTCCCACAGCCTGCCCTTTCCATTGGCTCAATTGCCCTGCCCCCACCCACGCTCTCTCTCACTGCCTGCCTTCCCCACTCGCTGAATCTAGCTTGAGGAAAGGAAAGAGTCAAAAAATGGGGGGGGGAGTTTTGAAGGACTCTGCAATTTTTTAAAAGTCTACTCAGAAGCTCTGCTCCACTTACCTGGGAGTAAGCCCCACTGCACTCAATGGGACTTACTTCCGAGTAGAATTTTTAAAAATTGCAGAGTCCTTCAAAGCTCCCCCCCATTTTTTTACTCTTTCCCACTCACCTCCATTCTGCTGCTGCTTTCTCCCTCCATCAGCCATTTCTTCTCTCTCCATGCCATTTTTTAAATTTAAACCTACTACAGATGAAGTACTGTTGTTGGGGCAAGCTCAAGGATTTGATTAGGGATACCTTACAGTCATCTCTGATTTTTAATGAATTTCAACAGATTATGTCAATTTCTCAAAAAAAAATCCAAACGGCTTCTAGTTTTTTTCCCTCCCATTTTTCACTTTAACCTGTGGATTCTCCGTGGGGGGAGGGCTGTGTATCATCAAGAAAACTTCCAGAGTTGTAGAGCAAGCGATTCTGAATCCAACAGTATAAGACCTGTAAGTTTTTGTTTTGAATTGTGACTATACAAAGCACCAGAAAGGGGTGAGGGGGGTATTTTCATTTAACATGGTAGAACGTGAAAAATCCCTACTGACTATAGTATACAGCTACTCTCATGGCTGTATAATATGCTTATGGCATCTGAACTGGCAGTGACTGACCAGGAATGAGACCTTGGGGTCATAATGGACAGCTTGATGAAGACATTGACCCAGTGTGCGGCAGCTGTGAAAAAGGCAAATTCCATGTTAGGAAACATTAGGAAAGAATTGAAAATAAAACTGCTGAGATCATAATGCTATTACACAAATCTATGGTGCAGCCACATTTGGAATACTGTGTACAATTCTGGTCACCTCACTGCAAAAAGGACGTTGTAGAGTTGGAAAAGGTTCAGAAAAAGGCAACCAAAATGATCAAGGAGATGGAGCAACTCCCCTATGAAGAAAAGTTGCCGCATTTGGGGCTTTTTAGTTTAGAGAAAAGGCGAGTTAGAGGCAACATGATAGAAGTGTATTAAATTATGCATGGCATGGAGAGAGTGGATAGAGCAAAGGTTTTCTGTCTCTCACATAACACTAGAACTCATGGATATCCAATGTAGCTGAAGGCTGGAAGATTCAGGACAGACAAAAGCTATTATCTCTTCACACAGCACATAGTTAAACTAAGGAATTCACTCTCACAGGAGGCAATGATGGCCACCAACCTGGATGGCTTTAAAAGAGGATAAGACAAATACATGGAGGATAAGGCTATTAATGGCTACTAGCCATGATGGCCATGTTCTTTCTCCATGGTCCGAGGCAGTATGTTTCTAAAAACCAGCTGCTGGAAAGCACAGGAGGGGAAAAGCACTCTCACGCTCAAGTCCTGCTTGTGGGTTTCCCATAGGCATCTGGCTGGCCACTGTGAGAACAGGATACTGGACGAGATGGGCCATTGGCATGATCCAGCAAGCTCTTCTTATGTTCTTAAAGCTCTTGTACTTATGTGTCTGTCATAATTAGGCTGCCCTGTTTTCCTCCCACCTCAATTCCCTGCCTAGTATAGGTAAAGCCGTCCAGCTCAGAGGGAAATTCATATTCCTTATAGATTTGACTCTACCTGTGTCCTTCCTTACTACTGGGAAAATGTTAAACAATTAGGCCACGTGTGGGGAAACTTTGGCCTTCCGGATGTTACTGTACAACAACTCCCATCATCCCTGACCAATGGCCATGCTTGCTAGGGCTGATGGAAGTTGTGGTTCAACAACATCTGGAGGGCCAAAGATTCCCCACACCGGGATTAGGCTAACCTATAAGGCATAAATTAGTCATCCTAGATTCTGAGAAGGACTAGGATGCCATAGAGTAGCTTACAGCCATAGAGTAGCTACTGCTGTTACCTCAGGTTGGCTTACATTGTCTTGGTGTGTCATAGTTTGTGACATTCATGATTAAAATAAGTATGTGAAATATTTTCTTGTTTTTAAAAGCAGTTGGTTACTTCTGTCAAATATATATTTATTAAATATGATATACATTTAAGTTTTGGTAAGGGGGTTTGATCTTGAGACAGTAGAAAGCTGTCACATTCTGAATGATGAACGATGAAGGCTTTACAGTCCCTATCTAGTACTACAGATTTGTTAAAAATGCAAAGTCAAAACCCTTTCTCTTTATGGATTTTGCTATTCCAACTGTATGTACACATTCACATACAATTGCATTAAATATGCAGGAAGTGTTAGGGCCCCCATCTATCTGTATTAAAGATCCCCCACTGAAAAGATACAAAATACACATTTTCAATTGATTTTGGATTAGCATGGTAAACAACTGGATCTGTTGTAGCATTTGGTTCCATTTGTTAGCTTTGTTGCTGATATTTCACCTCTCCTTTATTTACTTAACATAGTTTGACAAGAAACTCTCAAAGAGACAATATATCTCCATAAAAGCTTGACGTGGGGAACATATCCTAAGGTTTCAAGAGGACAGAACCAATAACTTATGCCTTTGACATTTCTGTCAGACGCTAGTCTAGTAATGGCACTCGGTAGAGCTTGTGCTTCTATCCAGCAACTTTTGTGGCAAAGATACCTTTTTTTCAAAGCCCTGGAGAAAGAATATGATAGGGCAAATCAGGAAAGCCTGAAAAAGTAAAAACAAACTAATAAATATTATTGTTGTAATAAACTACATTGTTAATCATATACTTGGGTCTCCACAGTGATATTATTTTCCCAATGAAGGACATAAAATGAGACAGACTTAGGTCTGATTTACAAGTTGAGCAGCAAAAAATATATGTTACAGCCCTCCTGGGATTGCAGCACTTCAGAATGCAAGTGGGAGCGCACATTTTGGAATGCTCCTACACCTAAAATCCTCCCTTCACATAGAAAACTAATATGTTACAGAACAGAGCTGTACTTCTCCTAAGCAAAGGGCTGTAGTTCAGTGACAGAGTACATGTGTTGCCTACAGAAGGTCCCAGGTTCAATCCCTGGTGCCTGGTGCCCTAGAGAGCCACTGCCAGATGGACCTGTGGGGTGACTCGGTATAAGGTTGTTCCCGATGTTTCTAGTTTTTTTGAATGCAGGGTATTTTTCATGCAGTTGCTCAGCCCCACACCCACCTGTATTTTGAAGTGATACAAGCCCAGTAAAGGAGTACAATGTGCTTTTTATGAACACGGTACTGAAGGAAGCTGTATTTGGTATGCTAAAAAAAAACACTTTAGACTTTCGTACTTGTACAGAGAAGCGTACGGTGATCGTTGTAATTCCCCGTCTTGTAATTTCCTGGCACGATATATGCTAATCGCTCAGAGTATAACATGATTTTACAAAATGGCTGGGCAACTTTGTGGAAGATAGATATGTTAAACAGCTGTTTGTTTAGAAGGCCATGAAATATGTCCTGTTGTTGCCAACAGTGTCTGTGAATATTAGATTACTAGAAACTGAAAATTACTTACATGGCTCTGGTAAATCTCCTACTGCTTTGCACTCCCTCCATAGATCATAGTACTGTCTACTATTAGAAATAGGAAAGTAGGCAAGATACATAATTGGTTGAGCCTGGTACACCTGGTTTTATATGCCAGTTTATGTTTTCTTTCCATTGTAAATAAATCAATGTTTTTTGAGGGGGTAAACTGACACGCCTGTTCCATGCTATTCCTAGATTTTTCTCTAATTCAGAGAGACTAAGACTGGAAATCTTAAATGGGGTTAGGCAGGGTGTAAAGTGGCAGATTGAGCACCACTTCAGTCAGTTTGGGGTGGACTTAACCTTTCTTCTGTCAACAGAGAGGCACCTCCACCCTTTCCAGCCAGCGGATCTGGGAGTGAGAATTGCTCTGTCTGAGAGGTTGTTTTTTAAAAGATGGAAAACTGCAAAAAAGAAGTGAACTGCAAGATGAATAGAGCCCTGTGATGAGTGAATGAATTCAGGCAGGAAATAAACTAAAAATAATATGTATATGGAAAGAAATATTGAAAAAATGTTTACTGAGAAATGAATGAGAACATAGAAGTCAAATATTTGGCTGCTACATATTGTTGCAAATCTATCTGATTAATGAAAACCGGCTAAGTTGCAACTGTAGTATGTACTATTTCATACAGTTTGAATTGTTACGTTACCAAAATGCGTAATGATGCAGAGAGCACCAGAAGGTTTCCGTATTTTTAATGCGAAACATTGAAAATTACTGATAAGAAAAATGATGAGCTCCACGTTTGAAGGAAATGCACTACATTCTGGGTTCCTTCTTACGTAAAGAAAGAGACCTATTACTAAAAAAGATCAAAACACAGAGAAGGTCTGGGAGAGACCAGCTTCAATAGACTAGAGTAGCTTATACAAATAAAGCCAAAGAAACTAGGTCAGTTCTCCTAGAAAAAAAGGAGGTGGTTAAGGTTGGGCCTCATCATATTATATAGCTTTTATCTAAAGGGAATAAAAAAGGAGAGATGTCAGAAGACTTGTGTCCAATACAAGAACAAGGTGATATATACTGAAAGGGCCATGAACTAAAGCCAAGGAAGGGTAAAAAAAAAAATTCTTACTGAAAGCAGCAAAGATATGGCCCATACTACTGAAAAAGAAGACCAATAGGAAAATTGAGTACATAAACAGGCAGACAATGGAAAATGCATTTGATCTATGGCTCTCTTGTGGGCTACAGCAAAGCTGAAAAACAACCTAGTTGTATTTCTACCTTTCACTTCTAAGGACGCCAAGTCAGAAGCATCCCAAACCTGGAAATTTCAGAGACAAGGCCCCAGAGATGTCACTCCCTCAGTCACTTTCCCACCCCCAACACCACTCATTCCCCCAGGTACCTTCCTACCTCCACCCCACACATCCCCCCAGGCATTTTCCTATCCTCCAACCCCACTCATTCCCCCTTCCTACCCACCCCACTCACTCCCCCACTGCACTCACTCCCCCAAGCACTTTTCTTCCTACCCCCCTAGCTTCTTACATTAGACCCCCACGTTGAGCACTTATAAGCATCCCTACTGCTCAACCTTTGGGGAGGCCTGGGCTCACTCACTGCTGCTGCTGCCTCTCTCACAACCCACAACCTCTCTTGCGACCTTGCCTGCCCACAGAGAGGTGAATCTCCCAGAAAATGGGGGAGGACTCCCAAAATGCAGTCTCCAAATAAAATCCAGAGAGCTGGCAGCACTAGACACAAATATGAAGAACCGTCCTGCTGGATAAGACCAAATGTCTATTTCAGGGATGAGCAACCTCAAGCCCAGGAGCCAAATGCAGCCTTCTAGGCCTCTCAGTCTGGCCCTTTGGACCTTCCTCAAACACATTTCCTGCTGGCAGGGCCAGCTCCAGGCATGCTGGGGCCCTTGGGCACTAGCCTGCCCCGGGCCCCTCTGCTCCCCTTCTGCGATCCGCAGCAGGAACCATGGGTCGCAGGACAGGAGCTTCCGAGCCGCCCACGAGCCACCCACCATTCCCCAGCTATCCCCCCGCCATACCCCCGTTTCACCTACCTTTCTCTGCTGTTTTTTGCAGCTGCGCAAACTGCACACGCAGAGTTGCCATCAATAAAAAGATGGTGGCCGAGGTTTCTGTAAGGGGCTGAAGCCTCTGCTGCCATCTTGGTTGATGGCATGCACGCGCGTGCATTGCTACCATCAACGAAGATGGTGGCAGAGGCTTCAGCCCCTTACGGAAACCTCAGCCGCCATCTTTATTGATAGCAACCCTGCGTGCACTGCAAAAAACAGCACTGAGAAAGGTAGGTGAAGCGGGGGCTGCTTGGAAGCTTCTCCTGCCCTGTGATCTGCGGCTCCTGCCGCAGATTGCAGAAGGGGAGCAGTGGCCCCCCCAGGGGCTTCTGTAGCTCCAGGGGCCCTCGGGCCAGTGCCCCACCTGGCCGCCCTTTAGAACCGGCCCTGCCTGCTTGCCCTGCTTCACACCCTCCTTGAAGGTTTTTGCTAGAGTGCTTGAACTCTGATAATGCCTCTAATTTCCCTGGGTGAAGAACAGAAGGTTAGAAGTTTTGAAAAATTAAGTATACACACTTTTAAAATAAATAAATATGGAGGTGTATGAACGTGTGTGGAAACTAGCTTACTGTAACATTTGCATTCATTGCTCTGCCCATTTTCAATCCTGGCCTCACGCAGCACTGTCATGTGAAAGGTTGCCCAGAAGGGAATGCGGCCCTCTGACTGAACAAGGTTCCCATCCATGCTCTATTAACGCCCAACATCCTGTTTCAAACAGTAGTCAGGCAGATGCTTCCAGGAAGTCCATGAGGACAGCACAAACTCAACAGGCCTCCCAACACCATTTGCCTTTTTAGACTCTGGTATTCAGAGGCATAGAAGTTTTCATTTGCCTATCATATAGAAGATCAAACATATGCGAAGCATGACCAAGTTGCAGTACATATCCAGCGACCCTTTGAATTGCTGAACAATGAACTGCCTAGTGACTCATTTGACATGGAGGAGCATGGACTACTTGAGTCCTACGGGGCCCTTCCATTACAAGCCCAAGAGAATATATCGAGATTGAACTTCCTTAAATCTCGACTACTTGCATCCATGCAAACTGTTAAGAAACCATCTACCCATAATGGCTGTTGGACTTCAGAACCTCCTTTAGCACCAAACAACAAAGTCAGCATCTCGCCCTGTCGGGAAAAGTTGGAAATTCAGGTGGCGGTGGAAATTAACCTTCCTGTTGATAATCTTTCCACCCCGGACCTGTTGAGTCCCCCTGGGTGTAATGCAGCTGATAGCCCCTTTTCTGTATTGCCCAATTCTGTCATGCTGTTGGATATGAGGGGTGTGGAGGCCACTGACCAAGATAACATCGCATTTATAACACCTTGCCTTGCTCCTTTGGAGAAGCGTCCCGCAAAGGTCATTTCTAATGTCAGCTGGTGGAGTCCTATGTTAGAGGAGATTTCTCCTCTTGAGGGATATAACAAGGAGCAGGAGGTCAGAGGCCTACCCAACAGGAGCATGGGTAAAGAGAAGGCTTTAAAAGCCTCTACCCTGCAGGGTGCTTCTTCTACTTCATCCAGCGCCCTTAGTGAGCTGCTTGACAATTTAGTCCAATCTGGGCCCTTAACAACTCCCCCTGGCCATTCTGAGGTTAACATTTCTCCCGTAGGTAATGTACAGTGCCCCACAGTTTGACATAAGGTATCACGGCCAGATGACTTGCTATCTATACTTTCCTGGAATGTGGCGGGCTGGTCTAATAAGCACCTCAACCCAGCTTTTTTCACTTTTCTTAACCAGCACCATATTGTAATGCTCCAGGAGACCTGGCTTACAGAGGAATTATATCTAAGCGGTTTTGTAAGCTACTCCCTCGAGGCTGTCCCAAGTACCGGAGGCAGCCGGCCAAAAGGCGGCCTAACAACCTTGATTTCAACCAAACTGAGCACAACGGCGTCGAGAATAGAGGGTTGGAGGATATAGCACTTGCTCTATCATTTAACTTACAAGCTGACCTTTTTGTGGTGATCAATGCTTACCTCCCCCCCATAACTAAAAAACAATCGGTCAGGGAGTTATGGTCGAGATTACAGGAGTATGTCACCAAACTTGTGGTTAAGTATACCTCAGCCTATGTCATTCTGGCAGGGGATTTTAACGCAAGGGCTGGTGCTAACGACGAAGTCCTGTATGAACATTTTCATTTAGTCCCTCCAATAGTGGAACCGCCCCTTTTTTTCCCAATAGAAATCTAAGGACAAAGGATGCAATTTTGCTGGCCTTTGCCTTATGCAGATGATCCACACCCTTGACTTGGTTATATTAAATGGAGGCATGGTGGGAGACTTGCACGGAGAGTTTACTTACATTTTGTGCCACGGGGCATCCACTATTGATTACATTGTGGTTTCCCCTAACTTGCTGAAGTGTGTCTCTAGATGCAAAATAGGTGTAAGGGATGAGAGTGATCATCTCCCTCTGATTCTCACACTTAATTTGGGACATAAAAAGTCATTATTGGCCCATGAATCCGTGTACAATCTAGTGGTGGAGAGAAGGACCACCCGCATTAGGTGGACCTCAGATATAGCTAATAAATTATCTAAATTCCTATATTCTGCTGAGGGTCTTGACCTTAGGGACAAATTTGTATTAGAAACTGCCCCAATGTCCATTTGTATACTGTACCAGGAACTGCTGGGATTCATAAGTAACTCTTTAAACCTCAAAAATCAGCCGAGTCCAGCTGCCTTAGAGCAAGTGTCCAAGCCCTGGTTTGACCAGGACTGTGTGACATTGAAGAATACCCTAATGGCGGACTTCCGGGAAGGGTGACTTCGCTTGTGCCTGCTTTTGGGATGGGCTCCCGCCTCAAAAGAAGCTTATTCAGATATAAATCAGTCAGAACATTTTTTTTTTTGACTGATGAAATTTCTCCCGGGCAGGGAGAAACGTAGAGATCAACCTCAAAAGCCTGTTTTTGTTGGGAGGACTGGATTTCATTAATTTATGAGATAAGGTCCAGCCAACAATGCCGGACGGACTTCCTAACAAGCTCTATCTGTATAAGCGATACGTTTATCTTTTCTTTAAAGAGAGAACGGACTAACAGGCAAGCACCCTTCTTTCTATTATTTTTTTACTTGGTTTAAATTGTTGCAGCAAAAGGAGATTTGTCAGATTGATCGGCTTTGGACAACTTCTGGGTGAGATATAGCTCTTCTCTGTTATTCACGAAATTAACAGCTTATCTCTGTTTCTGTCGCAAAAAGCTGTCCTGGAAGTGCATTCTAAAGATAATAAACAGAAGAGGGATTTCTATTCCTGATTTCTATTCTGAGGAATATTATATTGTCTGGGACTATTCTCTTTTTGGTCTATTTTATTTTGATGAATCTGCTTCTTCACGACGCCACTAACTGTTTTGATGCTGGGAACTAAATTTGTTTTGCATTCTTGAACATAGAGAGATAAGGCAGGTTGCTCTGTTTATATTGTGATGTCATCAAGCCTGGAATATTAACCCAATTGTTGCTGAAATAAGAAGTGGTTCTTCTTTATTTTTGTTTTGCTTTGTTTTCGTGGTTTTAAAAATGGCAATCAAGAAAGTGGCTGAGAATCTGGAAGTAACTATGTTTCAGAAAATAATGGATGAGATTGAGATAACGAAACAAACCCTGCGACAGGGTAGTAAGGAGCTGAAAATTGAACTGAGCAAAATGACGCAGGAGCTTAAAGAAATAGGGGATCCTGTGAGAGAGGAGAATGAGATCAGAGATGAGAAAAGAAAAAATAAAGGGAAGATACAAGCCCTGGAGATTGGAACAAATGTGGAATTGGAAAAAGATCTGGAGTTTATGGATTTTAGAAATAAAATCTACTGTTTGGAATTTAACGTTATCTCTGAAGAAATTAATGAAGATATTAGAGATAAAGTTATCAATGGCTTGGATAATCTTCTGGACTGGAATGATGTGATGGAGCTTGATATAGAGAAAATCTATGGAATTAACTGCAGCCATGTGACAATGGAAAAACTCTTAAGAGATGAGCCAGTGCATTTTGTAAAAAAGAAGAACACAGATATGACTTTACAACAGTATTTCAGCAACTTATTCAGAATGGATGGCAAGAAAATATTTGGGATAGAGGAAATTCCCATCAGACTCTTATTATATGACTATGGCTACAACAGCAAGATTATTATGGAATACTGATAATGGAAGATTGGACACTGAAATTACTGGACTTAACAGGACTATTGAAGATGGAAGATGGAACTAATAGGGATAATGGAATAATGGCTATTGAAATTATTGGACCTAACAGATTCTGATGAGATGGATTAATCGAAATGTTTATTTGGACTATGGTTATGACAATAAGATTATTATAATTATTAACGAGATGGATTAATTGACATGTTTATTTGGAGAAAAATTGATAAATATATTTCTTAAAGAATTGAAACCTCTCTTTGACTTTTTGTGGAAAGAATAAAGTAATGTTTATGAGATTTGATGATTAATTAAGATAACTACTGGAGGAAAGCGATTTTATAATATGATTTAAGAGACAGGATTGTTATATATTGTAGATCTATAACTGATTTGATATGTGACAAATGGGAAGTCAACATTTTATTTTTTTTGTTTAATCATTTTTGTTTTGTTTTGTTTTTTGTCTTTGAATGTTTTATGATTTTGTTTTCTATGTTCTATGAAAATCTGAATAAAAATTATTGTAAAAAAAAAAAGAATACCCTAATGGCCATTTATAAGAGATATAGAGCTGCTGAATTACCAGCACTCCCAGCTGAATACCTAGCTATTAAAAGACGCTATAAAATTTTAATAAAAGCGAAAAAGAAATCCCACCAAAAGGAAGTCTGGCAGAGTTTAATAGAAGCCTCCCGGCTAAAAGATTCAGGAAGGTTCTGGAGGCTGGTTTCAAGGGGGTGCCCGTCTGTCCCGTCGTGTATTGAATATCATATACCGGCCAGTGAATGGGAATCATACTTTGCTGGCATCTTTGCCAAGAGCCACAAAGCTGATAGTTCACCGTGGGATGATTTTAATATGCTACCCAGCTGGCCTCCGGTCTCCATTTGTGAGATTGCCGCACTTATTAATAAATTAAAGACAGGCAAGGCGCCTGGTGTTGACAATATCCCCCTGGAACTCCTTAAAAAACATCTAGATTGGTGGGCGCATATACTAGCAGCTTTGTTCACGGCTATAGATCAATCAGTCTCCATTCCCGATGACTGGCGGATGGTTATTGTTGTCCCCCTCTATAAGAAGGGTAAAAGAACGGACCCATCGAATTATAGACCTATTAGCCTCCTCAGTGTCATCAGTAAACTTTATGCAAGCCTTCTTTTAGAGAAGCTAACCTCTTGGATGGAGGATGAAAACATCTTGGCCAATGAACAAGCCGGTTTTAGATTGGGTCGCTCCACTGTGGACCAGGGTCTTGTCCTCCAGCATTTGGCTGAAAAATACTCCTCACGTAAAGGGGGGGGGCATTTTTCACTGCCTTTATAGACCTTAAATCAGCTTTTGATGTAATATCCCGGGAGAGATTGTGGGTGAAACTGATGGACACAAATATTGATAGACGTCTGCTCTGTTTAATTCACTGTTTGCATGAGAAGACGCGGTTAAGGGTAAGGTGCAATCAGGCTGGACATTTGTCTGCGCCGATTCCATCTTTTAACGGGGTGAAACAGGGTTGTGTCTTAGCGCCCTTTTTATTTAATTTTTACATTATTCATTGGTGAAACGTCTATTGGCAGTAAATTCCCACCCCCCCATTCTGGTGAGGAGACATATTTCCTGCCTACTGTACGCTGATGATATTGTCCTTTTATCCCAAACACCGATCGGATTGCGTCGCCTGTTAAGAGAGCTTACTTTTTTTTGCAATGACGAACTTTTAAAAATTAATTACGCAAAATGTAAGGTTTTAGTTTTTTCCAGAAGGAGACACAAGTACCGATGGCAAATTGATAATCATTTCATCGATCAAGTTAATGCTTTTAGTTATCTTGGCATAGTATTCCACTCTTCCGGTTCCTGGAAGGCCCATCTCACTAGGTCTGCTGAGACTGCCCAGAAAACAGCTAAGGCCTTACTTTCTTTTTTTTTACACAAAGGGCGGTTCATATGTTCCCGCAGCTGTTCAGGTGTTTAATGCCAAGGCTCTCGCCCAATTACTTATGGGATACAGATTTGTAGTGAGGGCAATTATACACTGCTGGAAGTGGTCCAATCCAAATTCCTGAGAACTGTAATGGGTGTCCCGAGCTGTGTTCCTAATGTGGCCCTACGCTTAGAACTGGGTGCCCTTTCAATCGAGATCCGAGCTTGGATGCTTAGACTCAGCTACTGGCTGAAGCTATTATTCATGCCCACGGGACTGGCCTCACTAACTTTGGCAGACCCTTTCCAGTCCCAATGGAAACAGGCACTGACCAAAAAATTGGAAACCATTGGCTTCTCGTTTTCAGCTATTGAGGCCCTAGGTTATACGAGGGCCAAAACAACTATCATGCAACGTCTTAAAGACATTGAATTTCAAAATAATCTGAGCCTGGTCGCTGCATACCCCCATTGTCACATTAATGTGAAACCTTTTGTTCCTGCTAACTATATTTCAAACCTGTCTATTCCCAAATTCAGAAGAGCATTTGCCCTAGCACGATTTAACGTCCTCCCCTCAGCACTATTGGAGGGCAGGTATAAGGGTATTGCCCACTGTGAACGAACCTGCCCCTGTGGAGCTGAGGAGGTGGAGACTGTATGTCATGCATTGCTGTGTTGTCCTTTATACTCAGACCTTCGTCGCAAGTTTATTTACCCAATTTTATCACATTCTTATCTGAGTTCCAAGGCTGTGTCTTTACGACGACTATTGGCTGATCTGAATTCCCGGACTACTGTGAAGGTTGCCTCATTCTGTGCAGCTGCCATGGCTCGCAGGAAGGAACTAATTAGTCCTTGACTGCTGCTAATCTGTTTGACTTCGGGGATTTTGAGCTAAATCTTAATTTTTATTTTTCTGTTTTTCCCATTATTTTCTCATTATTTTGTAGTTAACTATGTTATAGTCCCCTGTATAGTAGTATAGTTAACATCCATGCTAATATGCAACAGTTCAGGTAGATACGAGAGTGGCCCTTCAAACAGATTTCGTTTTAGCCTTTTAAATTGACTTTGTTTTTAGCATTGTATTTTATTGATATCCTGATATTTGGATGATTTGTATTTGTATTGCTGGTCCTCGACCGTAATAAATTCTATTCATTCATTCATTTGCCTATCATAGCCAATAGTCATTGACATACCTGGCCATGAAATTTCCTTGCACACCAGTCTCAGATTATCTTTGGATAAATTGCCTTTACCTCTCTACCCCCTTCCATGAATCACAATGCAAATGGAGTATACTGAAATCATCACACAGTTTATAGCACAGAGATAAAACTGACATAGAAGAACAACATACTTTTGAGGTATAAATGGAATTCAGAGGTGGCTGGTCCTCACTGGGAATTATAGGGCAGGAGGCAGGGAGGCCAACAGTAGATGGAGCCAGAGCCAATGACAGGCAGAGTCAATTAATTCTAGCTTTGCCTGCGCTCTCCTCTCTGTTAAGTTCTGCAAGGGCAACAATGAAACGAAGGAGGAGCTAGCTGACAGCGCTACCCCTGAACTGGATGTAAGTCTCAAGTCAGGCAGGTGGAGACTGGCTGAGGTTTGAGGGGCAGTGCTCTGTTCACCCTAATGGACCAACCTCAACCAATGTGATTAACAAGGGATTATTCCAATTAAACTGTACATAGGTAAGGCTCAATGGATACGTGACAAATGGAAACAACCAGAAGCCCCCAGTGATGCTTTGAAACTGATGTATGAGGCATTATAAATGACACTGAGATTTCTTTTACAAAAACCAAAAACTGAGGCTGATGATTATATACCTGTGCATGAGCACACACAGAGATCTTTGCAAAAATTACCAATATTTGCATGTTTTGATTATGTCTTTTCAAAAAACACAAGAAAAAGAATGTGTGGCGGAGAAGAAAGCTCTGTGATGTTAAAATAGATTAAAATCCCCTTTATTTCTGAAAAAACATCTGAATGTTAACTACTGTTCCATGCGACAAGTATGACATGCATGACATCCTGCTTTAAACTCAGATCACACCAATTGCTTCTTTGTTCTCTATATCTAGGATGCAAACTAGTCACAGGAAAAATAATAGATTGATCTAACAGCCTGAGGCAGTAAGAATTTAAAAGCAAAGATGATTCAAGAAACATTGCAGAATAAAGGGGTTTGGTTTTTTTACATATTTTCTCATATTCTCTCGAAGGAAGAAACCATCACCTTGTCTCTGAAACCATCCCATTTATCTAAGTGGGTGGAAGCTCAAAAGATCACATTATTTTGTATCAATTCAGGATAAATATTTTCTCCTCCCTGTTGATAAAGGCTGGTCCCAAGGGCCCAGTCATGCCTTGCTGCATGTGTGTATGTGTGTGCCCAAGGGCCCCGGCATGCCTGGCACTGGCCCTGCCTATAACCTGTCCTATCTGTGTTCATTCAGTGACAGTGAACAGTGACAGTGAACTTCCTCGGGATATCTACCAATTTCATCTAGAAAGAAGTGAGGAGATGTAATAACTTGCCTATAAATATATACTTAGTAAGAGAATAATTCTTTTATGTTCACATTCATCACTGGCACAGCAGATCTGATGCTTTATCTCAAGATATTCATCCCTTGTTGTAAATTGTGGTAGATCATGGCAACACACCTTGATGGCACCTAGCCTCAAGCCTTCAAGTATAATCCACAGCTGACTACACTGATTGTTAAATCTGCAGTTGTTTTCTCCCTTTGCTCTCCAGTGACTTTCCCCTGGTATGAGATGAATTCTCAGATATCTGACCAAGATCCAATCTTCTTTCTCTTATCAAATTTAATAGAAAATGCTGTAGTTACAAAATTACAAGTGTGCCTCCTGGATAAATGTCAATCTATTTTTAAATGCAAGATTGGTGCTGAAGCTTTTGCTGCAATGATGTATCGTTTCAAGCCTACGTGGGGCCTGTTCATTACTTATTGCACTTGACTCTAACAGCCTTCATTTTATACTGTCCGACCAGCTGTGGGATATTCAGATATTGCTATGAAGATTTTAGTCCACTTTCTGAAGTCATGATACTTGGCACAGAGTACCTCAAAGTAAAATACAGATCTGTCTTACCTGGTACAATTTTGGGACTTGTAATGCTATGTCTCCACTTCTGATTCTTCCTGCTTAGATACAGAAGTGAAACAAAGAGTTATAAGGGACTTGGGACCTTGAGAAACTAGGCACTGGGCAGAATGCAACACAATGCAGTGTCAACCATCCCACTATGAGGTATGTAGCAGGCTTTAATGGTGTGATTGGACCTAATGATCACAAAAAGGCTATATAGATGCCTTTTATAGAGGACTTCTGTATAAACAATAGATGACAGTTAACAGCTCGAAGCTGAATCCAGAGAGATCAAAGGGGATGTTAGTAGTGTCCTGTAGTGGGACTAGATTTTCCTATCATTAATAGAGCTGGTCGAGCTAGCCCCTTCTCACCTCAGATATTCAGAAGAAAACCAAGTTGTTTCTTCCCTCACCCCAAAAAGTAGAAATAACTGACTTCATCTTGCAAGCCAAATTGAAGAACTGAAAATCAATCCCCACAAGTTCTTTGCTAGGGGGATAATTTTTGGAGCTTCCCCCAGGAAAACTGGGATTACAGGGCAAAAGGGAAGCACCAGAGGGGATCCTCTTACCCCCAGGCTCCTCTGTGGGAGTAGGCTTTTGGCCACTACCACCACTTTTCTCAGGGGACAGGCAGCCATTCAGTGTAGTGTTCTGGCAAATAAATGGTACTCAGACAATTTCTTTCAGGTGTGTGTATGGAGCTGTTTGTGGACTTGTGACTAGATGTGGATAACATGGAGACACATGAAAGATGGGAGACAGATATGTGACTGCTACATTTTATGCATTTAACAAAAGGGCTGCCACAGCTGAGGCAATTTTTCAAAATGCCATATTTATACCTATTGCAGCACCTGTCTCTCCAAAGCCATGTGAAGGCACAGAATCATGACCTCTATACAGAGCTTGGAAGATTACTTTTTATTCATTTATTTATTCATTTATTTATTATTTGATTTATACCCCGCCTTTCCTCCTAGCAGGAGCAGAGCTTGGAAGATTACTTTTAATAAGTAATAAATTACAGTTACAGTTACATGGCCCCCAAAGAGTAGTAATTACCATTACAGTTACAATGGCTCTGAAAGTAACTGATTAGTTTACTTTTACACAAAAGTAATCGCTACAATTACATTTTAGTTACTTTTTTTTAAAAAAATTGCCTACAAGGTGCTGGCCTTGGCTGCTGCACATCTAAGTAGCCTAAAACAACATTACAAATAAGCATGTACACACAGATGGTAGTAGAATAATTTTTTTTATCCGTAAGATTAACAGAATGGCATAACAGAATCTCACATCCCCTCACCCCACCCCCATACCCCAACACACATATTTTGTATATATTATTGCTTCCAGCTCTTTTCTCCTTCCACTCCTGTCAATTTTAAACAATTGTTTTCTCCATGCAGTCTCGCTCTCCACCTCCTCCCTCGTTGCCTCCTAAGCACCCACAGAGCATGAAGGAAGTACAATGCTGCACAGAAGCCCAATTTGAAGCACATGGTTTTTATTCACAAATCAGAGGAGCAGAAGACTTCCCCCGCTCCCCCCCCCAAGTAAAGCACAAAAGTAATGCTGGAAACATTACAATTACTCCTCAAAAGTAATGAAGTTACTACTCGTTCTATTACCAGCAAAATGTAATAAAGTTACCTACTCGTTACTCAAAAAAGTAATAAATTACAAGTAATTTGTTACTTATAACTAGTTACTTCTAAGCTCTGAGCAGGAGCCCAGGGCGGCAAACAAAAGCACTAAAAACACTTTAAACATCATAAAAACAGACTTTAAAATACATTAAAGCATAATATCTTTAAAAACATATTTTTAAAAAAGCTTTCAAGACTTTTTTTAAAAAAGGATAAAAACATTGGGGGTGTTTTTTTAAAAAAAGGTTAAAAAACATATTAAAAAGAAATTCCAACACAGAAGCAAACTGGGATAAGGTCTCAACTTAAAAGGCTTGTTGAAAGAGGAAGGTCTTCAACAGACATTGAAAAAATAACAGAGATGATGCCTGCCTAATATTTAAGGGGAGGGAATTCCACAGGGTAGGTGCCACTACACTAAAGGTCAGCTTCCTATGTTGCATGGAACAGACCTTCTGATGAGTTGGTATATGCAGGAGGCCCTCGCCTGCAGAGCACAGTGATTGACTGGGTATATAAGGGGTAAGACAGACTTTCTGGTATCCTGGTCCCGAGCTGTATAGGGCTTTGTACACCAAAACTAGAACCTTGAACTTGGTCCAATAGCAAATGGGCAGCCAATGCAATTCTTTCAGCAGTGGGATGACATGCTGGCGATACCCTGCCCCAGTGAGCAGTCTCGCTGCCGCATTTTGCACCAGCTGCAACTTCTGGACCAACCTTAAGGGTAGTCCCACATAGAGCACATTACAGTAATCCAGCCTGGAGATTTCCAGGGCATGAACAACAGTGGTCAGGCTATCCTGGTCCAGAAACAGTCGCAGCTGTCTTACCATCCGAAGCTGGTAGAAGGCACTCCTAGACACTGAGGTCACCTGGGCCTCTAGTGACAAAGATGGATCCAGGAGCACCCCCAGACTACAGACCTGCCCTTTCAGAGGGAGTATGACCCCATCCAAAGCAGGCAACTGACCAATTATCCAAACTCGGGAACCACCAACCCACAGTGCCTCCGTCTTGCTAGGATTCAGATTCAGTTTATTGGCCCTCATCCAGCCCACCACCGAATCCAGGCAGCGGTCAAGGGCTTGCACGGCCTCTCCCAGTTCAGATGTTATGGAGAAATAGAGCTGGGTATCGTCAGCATACTGCTGACACCTTGCTCCAAGTCTCCTGATGACTCCTCCCAAGGGTTTAATATTTTATTATTTATTTATTTTATTTATTTATTTTATTTTATTATACTTGTATACCGCCCCATAGCCGAAGCTCTCTGGGGAGTTTACAGTAACATTAAAACAAATACAATTTAAAACAGATCTTATAAAAACAATTGAAAACACAATTTCAAAATTTAAACAGTATAAAACACATGGTAAAATGCCTGGGAGAAGAGGAAAGTCTTGACCTGGCACTGAAAAGATAACAGTGTTGGTGCCAGGCGCACCTCGTCAAAGAGATCATTCCATAATTTGGGGGCCACCACTGAGAAGGCCCTCTCCCTTGTTGCCATCCTCCGAGCTTCCCTTGGAGTAGGCACCTGGAGGAGGACCTTTGATCTTGAACTTAGTGTACGGGTGGGTTTGTATTGGAAGAGGCGTTCCATCAGGTATTGTGGTCCCAACCCATGTAAGGCTTTATAGGTCAAAACCAGCACCTTGAATCGAGCTCGGAAACATACAGGCAGCCGGTGCAAGCAGGCCAGAATCGGCTTTATATGTTTGGACCATCTGGTCCCTGTTACCAATCTGGCCGCTGCATTTTGCACAAGCTGCAGTTTCCAAACCGTCTTCAAAGGCAGCCCCATGTAGAGTGCATTGCAGTAATCTAATGTGGAGGTTACCAGAGCATGGACAACTGAAGCCAGGTTATCCCTGTCCAGATAGGGACATAGTTGGGCCACCAACCAAAGTTGGTAGAAGGCACTCCGTGCCACCGAGGCTACCTGAGCCTCAAGTGACAGAGTTGATTCTAGGAGAACCCCCAAGCTACAAACCTGCACCTTCAGGGGGAGTGCAATCCCATCCAGGACAGGTTGGACATCCACCATCCGGTCAGAAGAACCACCCACTAGCAGCATCTCAGTCTTGTCTGGATTGAGCCTCAGTTTATTAACCCTCATCCAGTCCATTGTCGCAGCCAGGCACCGGTTCAGCACATTGACAGCCTCACCTGAAGAGGATGAAAAGGAGAAATATTGCTGCGTGTCATCAGCATACTGATGGCAACTCACTCCAAACCTCCGGATGACTGCACCCAACAGTTTTATGTAGATGTTGAACAGCATGGGGGACAGAACTGACACCTGTGGAACCCCATACTGGAGAGTCCAGGGTGCCGAGCAATGTCCCCAAGCACCACCTTCTGGAGGCGACCTGCCAAGCAGGAGCGAAACCACTGCAATGCAGTACCTCCCACTCCCAACTCAGCCAGTCTCCCCAGAAGGATACCATGGTTGATGGTATCGAAAGCCGCTGAGAGATCAAGGAGAATCAGCAGAGTCACACTCCCCCTGTCTCTCTCCCAACAAAGGTCATCTTACAGGGCGACCAAGGCTGTTTCTGTGCCAAAACCAGGCCTGAAACCCGACTGAAATGGATCCAGATAATCGGTCTCATCCAAGAGTGTCTGGGGCTGGCCTGCAACCACTCGTTCAAGGACCTTGCCCAGGAATGGAACATTTGCTACTGGCCTATAGTTATTAAGATTTTCTGGGTCCAGGGAGGGCCTCTTCAGGAGTGGTCTCACTACTGCCTCTTTCAGGCAGCCAGGGACCACCCCCTCTCGCAGAGAGGCATTAATCACCTCCCTGGCCCAGCCGGCTGTTCCATCCCTGCTAGCTTTTATTA
The DNA here is from genome assembly GCF_030035675.1 of Rhineura floridana. NCBI lineage: Eukaryota > Metazoa > Chordata > Lepidosauria > Squamata > Rhineuridae > Rhineura > Rhineura floridana. The sequence goes on along the minus strand of NC_084482.1, from coordinate 174,454,342 downwards.
GCCAAGAAGGGCAAGGATCCAGCACAGAAGTGGTTGCGCGAACCTGTCCAAGCACCTTGTCAACGTCCTCAAGCTGCACCAACTGAAGCTCATCCAAGAAATTGGGACAAGGCTGTGCTCTGGATACCTCGCTTGAATCATCTGCTATAACACTGGAGTCTAAGTCCTGGCGGATGCTAAAGATTTTATCCTGGAAGTGCCTAGCAAATTCCTTACAGCGGGCCTCAGGTGGTTCTACCTTGTCCCTGGGGCCAGAGTGTAATAGCCCCCGGACAATTCTGAAGAGCTTCGCTGGGCGGCAGATTGATGATTTGATAGTGGCAGCAAAAAAACAATGCTGCCCTCACTGCCCCTAAATACAGCTTACCATAGGCACTTACCAGTGTATAATTGCATCCACCAGGAGTTCATCTCCATCTGCACTCAAGCCGTCTCCTATATTGTTTCATCACTCTCAGCTCTGGGGTATACCATGGAGCCGTACGAGCTCTACACAGGAGAGAGCGCTCAGGAGCAATCATGTCAACCGCCCGGGTCATTTCTGTATTCCACCGTTCAACCAGGGTTTTGACAGGAGCGCCAGCCCTATCAGCTGGAAAACTCCCCAGAGCCCTTTGGAAACCATCTGGATCCATTAGTCTCTGGGGCCGGACCAACTTAATAGGTCCCCCAACCTTGCAGAGGGGAAAAGCTGCTGTGAGTCTAAACTTCAGCAAGCAGTGATCTGTCCATGACAGAGGGACTGATGTAAGGCCCCCCACATTCAGATCACCAACTCCATGTCCAGTTGCAAAACCCAGATCTAGAGTATGCCTTCCTACATGTGTTGGGCCAATGGCATATTGGGACAGTTCCATGGGTGTCATGGAAACCATGAAATCCTGAGCCACCCTGAATAAGGCGGCCTCGGCATGAATGTTGACATCCCGCAGAACCAACAGTCTGGGGGATCTCAACAGTACACCCGAGACCACCTCTGTCAGCTCAGCTAGGGAGTATGTTGGGCAGCGGGGTGGGCGGTACACCAACAGAATCCCCAGTCTGTCCCGTTGACCCAACATAAGCTGCAAACACTCCAGACCAGTAGTCACATGGACAGGGTGCTTGCAGAGGGAGATGGAGCTCCTATAGATGCTCCTATAGATATTGATGTTAAACAGCATGGGGGACAAGATGATACCCTGAGGCACACCACAGCACAACTGCCAGGAGTTGAAAGACCGTCACCCAATGCTATTCTCTGAAAATGACCTTGGAGATGGGATCGGAACTACTGTAAAACAGTGCCTCCAATACCCATCTGACCAAGTTGGCCCAGAAGGATACCACGGTCAATGGTATCAAAAGCCGCTGAAAGATCCAGCAAGAATAACAGGGTGCACACTCCCCCTGTCCTTCTCACGATAAAGGTCATCCATCAGGGCAACCAAGGCTGATTCAGTCCCATAGCCAGGCCTGAACCCAGACTGGGACGGGTCAAGATAATCTGTTTCATCCAAGAGTACTTGCAGTTGCTGCACCACAACCCTCTCAATCACCTTCCCTAAGGTATTTGGAACCGGTCGGTATTTGACACAAACCAATGGGTCCAGGGTGGGCTTTTTCAGGAGTGGTCGAATCACTGCCTCTTTCAAGGTGGCTGGAACCACTCCCTACCACAATGATGCATTGACCACTCCCTGGATCCACTCGGGCAAACCCCCTCGGCAAGCTTTAATAAGGCAAGAAGGGCAAGGGTCGAGACTTTTAAAAAGGAATACATTACAATTACTGTTACATGGCCCCAAAAAGGAATAAACTATCATCACAATTACAATTGTTCTGAAAGGAATTGATTAGTTTACCATTACTCAAAAGTAATCACTACAATTACACTTAAGTTACTTTAAAAAAAAACTAGAGTGCCTGCAAGGTGCTGGCCTTGGCTGCTGCACACCTAAGTAGCCTAAAACATTAAAAATATACAGAGGAGAGAGGGTAGTAGAATAATTCTTTTTATCCAAAAGATAGCAGTGGTGGTCTCTCCACTGGTAATGGAGGCATGGAGGGAGGCAGAGGCCAGCACTCAGATCTTTGCATGTCAAACCAAGTACAACCCCCCACATGCACACGCACACACTCTCAGCCAGCAAGCATCATCTCTCTCACTCAGCCACCTCCCACACCCTGCCCTGCCACCAACTAAGACACACCCACCCAAGCAAACATTTTCTCCTGGGGAACAAAAAAGTTAAAACACTGAAGCAAAGTAGCCAGGGAGTGTGGCTGAGGCCACTTTACATGCCAAATGCAAACACATATTCACACACACACATTGTCATTTGTCACCTCCACAGTCCTTTATCTCCATTCTACTGCTGCCTCCTTCTCCTCCTTCATCCACGTCCTTGCCCACCGGCTCCTTTCTCCCTCCACTCCATTCTTCTCCACCACCGTCCATTTTTTAAACAATTGTTTTCTCTACTCCACCTCCTCCCTCGTCACTTCCCAAACACCCACAGAGCACAAGGGAAGAACAACGCTGCACAGAAGCCCAGTTTGAGGCACATGATTTTCATCCAGAAATCAGAGGAGCAGAAGACTTCCCCTGCTTCCTTCTCCCAATAATGCCCAAAAGTAACGCTGGAAGCATTACAAACTTCTCAAAAGTAGTAAAATTACTCCTCATTCTATTACAATCAAAATGTAAAAAATTTCCCACTCGTTCCTCAAAAAAGTAATAAATTACAAGTAATTCATTTTTTTGTAACTTATTACAGGGTCATCCACCAACCAGCAGTCCTGTGTGCTCCTCTGGACAACTTCATAGTGGCCAGTAACTGCTTGAGCTGATCTAAGGTGAAGGCATTAAATATGAGATTACTATTTGCCCAAATATATAAATACACTTGACCCATACAATTACAACTATATAAATTTACTTGACCTATATAACACATCATTTTTGACACTTGACCATAAGAACAGCCAAACAGATGCCCATGGGAACCCCACATTTTCCTACTTGTGTTCCCCACAAGTGGTATACAGAGGTATACCACCTCCAGTTCTGTTATCATGACTAGTAACAATTGATAGCCCTTTCCTCCATGACTTCATCTAATCCACTTTTAAAGCAATCCACGTTGGCAGCCATTACTACACCTTGTGGTAACATATTCCCTAGTTTAACTATGTGCTGTGTGACTTTCAAGGGTAAGTGTAAAACTAAAAAGGAATGCTTAAGTCTCTTCAAAAATGATTATTTAATTTTCTCACATGGAATCCAAGGTGATGGTTCCCAGGGAGTCACCTATCCAAGCACTGATCATACCCAGACCACCTCAGCTTCAGGAAGGTGGTGGCTTCATGTGCCTTTAGATCATAGTTTGGATTAATTAGCTAGGAATGGTAATGCTAATAATGCTAATAATGCTAATGCTAATGCTAATAATGCTAATGCTAATAATAATGCTAATAATAATGCTAATAATAATGCTAATGCTAATAATAATAATAATAATAATAATAATAATAATAATAATAATAATAATAATAATAATAATAATAAAATGTATTTGCTTTAGGACAGCAAAAGCCTCAGCTTCATTTTTCCTTAATTTTTATTCAATATATCTTTGTTTAAAGGGTTATGTAATTAAACCTCAGTTTTGCCAATCTCTACTATATATATAAATTGAAGAATCAACTTCTAATTTCCAGTGTTAAATCCTGTGCAAAGCAACTATAAAATCATTTGCTTATTGAGGCCATTGGGATGGTGTAACATCGTGGCAAACACAGAGTCATTTAAAACTTCAGATTAATCCTCAAAACAAAATGAGGATTTTTTAAAATAGCATTGAAGCTTGTTGCAAATATATAAGCACATTTCACAAATTGATTAATGATGTACTTGGTGACAGAAGCAATTTGATTTGATGAACTTTATAAGAATGAGAAATGAGTCATCGACAATGCCAGTTTTCTTCCACAGTCCTCAGATATGATGGCAATGGGAGGCCCATATAACATAAGTACCCTAGAGAGGAAGAGGAAAATGTCATTGACAGTTGTGTTTTTAGTACTGCTGTATCAATTAAACATCTATAATGTGCCCATCATTGTAATATATTGTGCAAGAACAGCTTCTGGATACACTAAGACCAACTGAGATACAGACTGATCAGTTTGTGACTGATGATTGTTGTTGTCATAATGCAACCCTGGGGAATTCAGCTCAAAGCCTGCTGGAAAGGACTCAAACACAACACTAAAACCATATCCAAATAAAGGGCAAGTGGATTTGGGGTGGAGTAGCTAAGTGTTCAGGGATGGAAAGATCTGTCAATTTCAGTCCTCTCAGATTCTCATTTTTCCAATCTTAATTTTCTGCAGAAATTTGCAATTTTTTTTTAAAAAAATAATCCTCTTGAAAATTCTCCAGCATTTAGTGTGAATTTCTCTTAATATACACATTTTGTATGCAAATGTACACATTTTTGCCAGCAATTTTTCATCATATAATGCATTTTTATATGTTATTAGTTACTATATAATAAAAAGGGGTTGGTCGTGGCAGTGGTGGCAGCAGCAGTAGCTGCGGTGGCGGTAGCAGCAGCCTTGGTGGCAGCAGCCTCATCAACCCAGTGGGAGGGCAGCGGTGGGGGGAGCAGCGTCAGCGGGTCGGTGGGAGGCTGGTGGTGCAGCAGCAGCTGCTGAGCTGAACAGCTGAGGCAAGTGGGTTGGGCTGGATTAGGGAGTGTGGGTGCTGGGGTAGCAGGGTGAGGGGGTAGTGAGCAGGTGAGCTGCATGTGGTGGCGGTGGCACCAGCCTGGGTGGGTGGGTGGAAGCCTGTTGGTGGCAGTGACGCAGCACTGCAACAGCCGAGGCAAGCTGGTTGAAGTGGAGAGTGTGGGTGCCTGGGGAGTGGTGGTGATGAGGGGAAGGGGCTGGTGGTTCGTGAGTGCCTGTGTGTGTTTGTATGTGTGAGAGAGTGTGTGTGTGCATGCTTGGGAGCATCTGGAGGGTGCTTGTTCATTCATATTTTCATTGTTCTGCTCACTTTCCCCTAACATATGCATTTTTGTAAACATTTGTTGGTTGGTGAACCGCATTGCATTGAATTTTGAAGGGTGGCTATGTTTCAGTTCTCATATTGTTTTGGAAAGTGTGAATTTGATCGATTTGGCTTGAAATGCAAACTGAATAGAATATCTCACCCGTCCCTAGTCTTACTATACAGAGGACATACGTTTGAAGTCCTGTCAGAGGATTTCTCTGTTGGAAGGTGTGAAGGTCTGCAGCGGGTTTCCTCTGGCCAAAAGGCTCTTACCAAAATGGCCTCTTTAAGAAAGCCCTAATCCACTTCTGTAGGGGTCAGGGCATCCTCTCCATCTGGCAGCTTGCTTGCATACTCTTCCATCAGCCTCTGCTGAAGATTCCAGAGTTCATTGTGATCTCACTGAGGTTTGGGCAACCCTGCACTCTCCCAACCAGTGAGCCAAGGTAGCAGCTGGTGAGGTAGCAGCTTGTTTGCATACTTGCTAGAAATTGCTGCAAACTCATTAAAGCTTGTGCTTTTTGCCTTCCTGCACTGTCTCCACCAGAACATTGAGGTCTGACATGGTGACTCCAACGGGCATCTCACTAAGTCAGGTCAGAAGGATATTATTATTTATTATTTTATTCATTTATTACATTTATACCCCGCCTTTCTTTTTTCATGAAACCCAAGGTGGCTTACATATGGTTCCCAGGCAGTCTCCCATCCAGGCACTGACCAGACCTCACCCTGCTCAGCTTCAGCAGGGAGTTGGCCTTATGTGGTCAAAGGTATCAAAAGCCTTTGAGAGATCAAATAAGAATAATAGGGTTGCAATCCCCCTGTCCTTCTTCTCCATCAGGATGACAAAGACTGATTCAGTCCCATAATGAGGCCTGAACCCAGATTGAAATGGGTCAAGATAATCTGTTTCATCCGAAAGTACTTGCAATTGTTGTGCCACAACCCTCTCAATCACCTTCTTTAAAAAGGGAGTATTTGCAACTGGGTGGTAGTTCTCACACATCAATGGGTTCATGGTGGGCTTTTTCAGGAGTGGTTGGATCACTGCCTCTTTCAGGGTGGCTGGTATCATTCCCTCCAACAAGGATGTGTTAACCACATCCTGGAGCCACTCAGCCATACCATAAGACTGGTCCGCCAACTGCGCCCGTTTCCGGAGATTTCCGACCTGACAAAGGTAACACATGCCTTAGTTACATCCCGGTTGGACTACTGCAACGCGCTCTATGTGGGATTGCCCATGAAAACAGCTCGGAAGCTTAAACTGGTTCAAAGAGCAGCAGCTAGAATGCTAACAGGAGCTAGCCTATGGGCCCATACAACGCCACGTCTACAAATTCAAATTTATTGTGCGGTCATGGACCCGTTATACATATAAAAGATTAAAACAAGCAAAGTAAAATAAAAGATAAAAAAAATATACAGCAAGTACATCTATCAACACAGGATGTTAGAAATGTGTTTGCTATGTGAGGATTGGGCCGTGTGGAGGAATTTAGCAACCCCAAGTGAAATTAATTTATCAGTGCCGCATAAGAGGAACTGCAGTTTGTCCCGAGTTGTGCCTCCTGGCAGGTTTACAATCAGAGGGTTTAGGAGCTTGGCACGTGCAGTAGAATAGAAAGGGCAAGTAAAGAGCACATGAGACAAGGATTTGATTTCATTAAGTTGGCAGGGGCAAAAACGGTTGGCTTGCGGGATGCCCCGGAAGTGACCTTCAAGGAGGGCTGACATTAAGCAATTAAACCTGGCCCTAGTGAAGGCTAATCTATAGCACGTGAGGTCTAAGAATTCAAGGTACGGGGCAGTAGAGGGGGAAGAAAACCTCAGTCCAGAATAGAGGGGGGAACAGGTTGTAGCTGCATTGGCTATGTCTCGCTGGAGGTCTATATCCTTTAGTCGCCTATTAATGGTCATTTTGACTGAACCTGAGTCAAGTGTGGTTAAAGACTCCATTGGTAGGCCAAGGGCAGAAAATTTATGCTGCACCACTTTGGCCCAAGAGCTGTTAAAGCAATCGGACTGCATGGCAGTAAGGTATCCCAATGCAGGGTTGGTGGAAGCCATGTTGGACCAGAAACACAATGTTCGGGACCAAGAAAGGCATTCTAGGGAAGAAAACCCAGCCTCGAGTCTTAAGACTGCGTTGGGGACACTGCAGGGGACGCCGAAGATGGAACGGAGAAAATTGGAGAGAATGGCCTCAATTTTAGAGCAGAAATTCACAATCCATATTGGACTACCATAAAGGAGCTGGGGGACAATCTTAGCGGCGAAAACTCTAGTAGCAGCAGGTATAAATTGCCCACCTTTGGAGAAAAAATAGCCGAGTAGCGCTTTAGCCAGAATCTTGGCCGAGGAAACAGAGGAGCGAATATGAGGGATCCAGGAGAGTGAAGAATGGAACGTGATCCCCAAGTACTTATATTCCCTGACTTGGGAGATCCTCTGTCCATTAATTCGCCAGACTGGGGTAGAGAGCCGAGAGGAAAAAATCAAGATTTTTGTTTTTGAAAAATTAATGGTTAATTTTTTTTATCACAATAGGCCATGTAGGCACAAAAAAGCCTTCCAAGGCCTATTCTGGATAGAGACAAAAGAGCCGTATCATCAGCATAGAGTAATAGGGGGCAGGCATGATCTGCTATTTTAGGAGGGTGAAAAGTGGCGGAATGGCAATATAGGCTAAGGTCATTTAAATAAAGGTTAAAAAGGGTAGGGGCCAATATGCAGCTCTGTCTCACCCCTCTGGTGACTGGAATAGGGTTGGTAAGGGAACCATCAGTTCCACACCGGACCCAAAGGGTGGAAGGTTGGTAAAGTTGGAAAATAAGAAATATAAGTCTTTTATCAATAGTTGTTTGGAGAAGCTTCACCCAAAGCCTGTCTCTGGGGATTGAGTCGAAGGCCAATTTGAGGTCGACAAAGGCCACATGGAGACCGTTCCCTAAGGGGCTGGTGTATTTTTCTGCAAGATGATTTAGCAGGGCACAGTGGTCAAGAGTGGATCTAAATTTTCTACAACCGGCCTGTTCAGGGCCTAAAATGGTCTCCTCCTCAATCCAGGAAATCAGTCTACCGTTAAGATACCTAGCATAGAGTTTCCCAACGGTAGAGAGCAGGCTAATAGGTCTAAAGTTCTGGGGGTTATCCTGGGGTCCCTTTTTATAGATGGGGATCACGATAGCATCAAGCCAAGCAGCGGGGATAAGACCAGAGATGTTTATCCATGTAAAGAGGTTGGAAAGAAGGGGGGCCCACCATGCTGATTGTGACTTCAAAAGGTCAGAAGGGATAGCATCGGGACCAGGAGCTTTACCAGCCTTCAAGCCTTTGATGAGTGAGATGATCTCATTCTGTGAGACAGGGGGCCAGGGAGGGAGGTCCAAGCAGTCAAGGCAATTTAACTTATTAGGTGACGAAGATGTAGGCTCCTTGAGCAAGTCAGAAAAGTGTTCTTCCCAGACATAGGGGGGAATATGGCAGGTGACCGGGTTCGAAGAGAACAGGGCATCCGTAACCAGAGCCCAAAAGATCTTGGAATCATTAAGTTTGGAGGCATTGATTAGTGCCTTCCACCCAGCAAGAGTGGCTTGCCTCTTTTTGGAAACCAAAAGGGATTTATAGTATCGCTTGGCGGCATAGTATTCCGTCGGAAGATGATTGGAGTTACTGTTCCTATAGGTGACATAAATCTTCCTCAGTTTTTTCTTAGCAACAACACATTCATTGTCAAACCAGCGGGTGGAGCGAAAGGAACCGTGAGACTTTAAGTGATGAGGGTTGTGTTTTAAAAAAGGGTCCAGGGCACGGACCAAGTTGGAATAGGCAGCTAATTTGAGTTGAGGATCTGTAGCATTCATAATGCATTCTTTGAGCTCCAGAAACAGGGGAGATTCTAGAAAAACGGCTATCCTGGCAGAAAAGTCCGAAGACCATTTAATCCTCCTATGTCTGGGAGAAAAGGAGTTATGATTATAGATAGGGTTAGGTTTTAAGTGGACCGGCTCCTGGGATGAGAGTGAGAACATTAATGGGAGGTGGTCACTGTCCAATCTAATACCCACTGTGAAGTAGGCTATGGCATTGGATAAGGAGGAGGAAACCAAGACATAGTCGACCACGCTACTGCCCCGGCCCAAAATGAAAGTGAATTCGGCACAAACTTGTGGTGGCCATTCAAAATCGACAGGTTAAAACAACCCGCCAAGAGCAGCAGGCGGGTGCCACCATAGTTCATCTTTTGGTCTTTAGATGACCATTCATGGGAGGACAATAAATCAGTGAGGTCTGTGGCTTCCCAAAGGTTGGAAGAGAAAAGGCTGATATTGTTAGGTCTTATCCTAGCATTGAAGTCGCCCATGATGATAAGGGGTGTATGAGGGTGGCGCGATTCAATGTCAAGGATATAGGTCTCCAGGGTCTCCCAAGCCACAGAAATGTCCCTCCTGGCCGAAAAGGGGGGGATATAAACATTGATCAAAAGAAGGGATAGGTCGCTAGATTCTAACAAAGCGGCCATAGCCATATTGCCGCAAGTGGGGAGTTTGGAGAGTGAAACAGCCAAGGAGGTTGCATGAAGGATAGCCAGCCCCGCCCTGGGTCTACCTTTGCCCTTGGGAGAGGCGGCTGGGAGGTCAATGGAAGAAAAGCCTTCAAGGGTGATTGTATCAATTGCCCATGTTTCTTGTAAAAAAATCACGTCAAAATTAGTTAAAAAAGGATAGCAAATCTGGTGAGTTGCCCTTGGAAGCCCAGCCAGCTATGTTCCACAATAGAAGATTGACCGGGGCGTTAGGGCTGTCAAAGTTGGATGAAGGGGGCTGGGGGGGGAGGGCAAAGGGAAAGTAAATCAGGAAAACGAGCTAAAGGTTGTCGGTGGAGCACCTTGGGGGTGGAGGGGGCGGGGAGTGAAGCAAGAGTGACTGGAAAGCCATATGGAGGGAGGAGGGGAAATTCGGGTTACCCAAGTCATCAGACGTGGGTGAGGTGGGTATAACTAGAGGCACCCCTGGAGTCCATGTAGTGTTCAAAAGACCAGGAAAGGATTGGAAAGGTGGCTGGGAAATCAGAACCTGGGCTACCCTTCTGGCCGCGGGGAGACGATTGGGAATGGCATCAGCCTCAGATGTGCGCAGATCCTCCGTTGGTTTTCCCTCTCTAAAGATACTGAGTAGATGATCCTTAAAGCGTTCAAGTCTCAGCAAAACATCTAATTGGGCCTGTGGGAGTAACGTGGCAAAAGAACGGGACACCATAATCTCATCCCCATTAGGGAAACCCTCAGGGGTATTGGTGGAGGGGATAGTATCTGGAATGCCGACCACGTGGCTCAACTGTATTGGGGGTGGGGAAGAGGGGCCAAATGCAGACTGGAATCCTATCAGTGCTCGATCGTTTGGAAATGGCTGATTACTATCCCTTCTATCTTGCCACAAACCAGAAGTAGGTTGGTCATGGCGGGGGTAGGTTGACTTAGGACTAGGGAGAGTAGTTCTAGCAGCTCCTAGGGTATTGGGCTGAAAGACTATTAATGGCCTGGGGGGGGAATATTTAGAAAGTAACGCTGCAACAGGATGCCAAACTTTTGTAGCTTCTCTCTATTGTAAATCCGGTTTGCAGTAATCGCTGAGTGGAAAGTAATGATAAGTCTCCAAGAACATGAATAAGTGGATAGATTAACCATGTGGTTAATGTAGCTCATGCGTTGTTTAGCAAGGAGGACCCGGCTGAAACAGGTGTCCAGGAAGGAGATGCTCGGGAAGGAGGGCCGGGTGTCAGGATCCTTTTGAAGACATATGGCAACAAGTTTTCGAGGTTGTAAGACTAAATTCCAGGAAGAGGCACCCCAGAGAGGTGCTCAAGATGGTGTAGAAGGGATGGATTTCGGCCTAGTCCGAAGAGTGGAGAGAGTTTCCGCCTGCCTGGTGTAGATGTGATGTAGGAGCGGTTGGTTCTTTATCAGCTGAGAGAAACTCGTCCTAGTCGGATCAGGCTTAGGAGGATGTCTTGTGGGGTTATACGCCGTGGCTGAGTCCTTCCCCACGCAAGCGGCCCGAGGACTTAGAGATTGATGGTCAGACCGGCTGTTTTCCTTGGGAAAGATCTGCTGAGAGAGAGTTTTCTTGTAGGCAATACCATGATGGTGCAGGATTGTCGAAGGGGAGTTAGAGGAAGAGTCCAGAAGGTTGAATAAGGGCTTGAAATTCATTTTCTTACCTGGGTTAAATTTGGCATTCTTAATATTCTTGGATTTTTTGGCTCTTGTGGAGATCAGCTTGCGAGGTCTGGAAGCCTTGGGGGCCCTCCTGGGAGCCGGCTTGGTGGAGCTTGAACAAGTAATCGAACTAACTGGCTGGCCTGGGTCACTGGGCTTATTGCTTAGAAGTAGACCCATAGCCTGGACCAGTGTTGTCAATAGGCTGTTAGTTTCAGCAATATACACTTTAATCAAAGACAGTTCCTCCAGCATTAAGTCATCTCTGGCCGGCAGGGGGGGTTGTAGGTCTGCAACATTCTGTGAAGAAGGTGTCCCACGTATGGACTGTGTAATCAAAGATGGGATTGAAAGTTCCTGCGATTCGTGTAATGAGCCAAGGGTTAACAGATCAGTGGGGGTATCGCCCCCTGGCAAGATAGGAGAGCAATTGAAGCCTGCATCCAAAAGCTCCTCTGCTAGGTTTTTAGAGTGGGAAAGTTCACTCACCAGCTGTTTTGGGAGTTGGTGATCTAAAGACCACTCGAGCGTCTCTCCTTCCAAGGAGTTTGACTTGGGGGGAAAGTACTGTGTAATCATGGGTTGTTGGCAATTCTCCTCCCCCCCAAGCAAGCCCATTTCTCTGGATTTCTGTCTTGTGAAGACCATTTTAGACCCCCAAAACTCAATTGTCAGGTGGGGGGAAATAAGGAAAGAGCAGACGGCTCAGCCAGAGCAAGTAAGTGAGATACTACTGACGTGATTACACTCTGTTATTCAGGAAAGCAAACATTGTGGCTGCTGATCCTCAAGGTAATTCAGACGCGGACAAATTGGCAGTTGGCAGGAAACTCCAGCGTCTTATCTAATCTTAAAGGTTAGAGATGAGCCTCCAAAAGATGTGGGAGTCTATAACATATTCATGCGAGACAGCAATATATCCAGCAGGGCAACAGGAATTCGGGCAATGCAGAGAATAAAAGAAGAAGCCGATAAAAGTAAAGCTGAATCAAGAGAAGACTAAAACACGTCTTACCATGGTGGCTGCTCAACCGGAAGTCGCCACTTCTACAACAATTGCACTGGCTGCCAGTTTGCTTCCGGGCTCAATTCAAGGTGCTGGTTCTAACTTTTAAAGCCTTACACGGCTTGGGCCCCCTCTATTTATCTAATCGCTTATCTTTCTATGAACCTTCCCGACCCCTGAGATCCTCTGTGGATCCTCTTTTTATGATTCCTCCATTCTCCCAAGTTCATCAGATGGGAACCAGAACTAAAGCCATTTCGGTGATTGCCCCTAAACTTTGGAATACTCTTCCGGTAGAGGTGCGGCTGTCTTCCTCTCTTGTAGTATTTCGTCGTCAGGTTAAGACATTTTTATTTCGTCAAGCATTTCATTTGTGATGCATAGGTTGACTTTTAATTTTTGATTTATTCTTGGTATTAATTGTGTTTTTTAATTATGTTTTTATTATGTTAATTTTTCTAACTTTTATATGTGATTGTTTCTTCTTTTCTTGTTTGCCGCTCTGAGTTCTTCAGAAATAGAGCGGGATATAAATATATTAAATAAATAAATACCCCCTCAGCGAGCTTTTACAAGCCAAAAAGGGCAAGGGTTGAGGAGACAGATTGCTGGCTGCATCATTGCAAGCACCTTGTCCACGTCATCAGGTCACATCATCTGAAACTGATCCCAAGAAGTTGCAGCATAAATTGCACTGGACATCTCACTGGAGACTGCAGTGGATGTGGTATCAAGATTACTACAGAGGCACGTGATTTTACCCTTGAAGTGTCTTGCAACAATTCACAGTGGGCTTCTGAAGGGTCTAAAATTCCATTCCCTGGAGTAGGTGTCAACAGTCCCCAGACAATACAAAAAAGCTCTACTGGATGGCTACTTCAGGATATGGTCGAAGCAGAGAAGTGGGCCTTCTTCGCCACCCTCACCATCATACAGCAGGCACAGTTATGTTGTTTCACTCATGCCTAGTTGGCTTCACAGCATGTCTTTCACCACTTGTGTTCCAGTCATCATCCAGCCTGTTTCATTGCCTTTAGTTCACTGGTGTATCAAGGTGCAGAATGGGCTCCACAATGCTGGAGAGGTCATTCAGGAGCAACCATGTCAAGAACTGGATGTATCTCACTGTTGCACAACATGACAATGGCTTCAACAGGGCATCCTGCTCTATCTGCTGGAACCCCCAGACATTCAGGAATCCATTGGATTCCATTAGTCTCAAAGGATGGACCATCTTAATCAGTCCATCACCCCTGCAGGGGAAGATTGGAGTCATACATCCAAACTTCACAGGGAAGTGATCTGACTAGAGATGTGAAGGCCCAGAAAAAGCTGGATTTGGAGAGAGCAGGAAAAAAATGGAGAAAACGGGGAAATGGGTTTTTCCCATTTCCCCAATGTTTATCCAGGCCTTCACATCTCTAGATCAGACCATGACAACAGTGTGACATCCACCATCCCTCATCTCCAGATCACCCCTTCCTCCATGTGGAGCAAAAACCAAATGGAAGGTGTGCCCTTCCCTAGGTGTCAAACCAATGATATTTTGAGACCCATGGTTATCATGGAAGCCATGATGTCCCACGCCAGAACACTAAAGGCAGCCTTCGCATGGATGCTGAAATTACCCGGAACTATCATTTTGGGCTCCCCCAACACCAATGCCTCCACCAGGTAAGTCACAGAAGCTGCTGAGCTACAGCCTGATTTCTAATGGGAGGCAGTTCCACAGAGCTGGGCTTACTACACTGAAGGCATGACTGTTGACATCTATTTATTTATTTACTATTTAATTTATACCCCGCCCTTCCTCCCAGTAGGATCCCAGGGCGGCAACAGTAACAGAAAGGCAACGGGGGCAGCAGTCAAAAGAAGAACGGGAAAAAGATGAAATGGTGTCTGTCTAAAGTTGCTTGGTCACAGGACAACCTCAGCGGAATTGCAGAGGACTGATTTTCAAGCCAATGACGTCCTTGCCGATCTCTGCAGATTTAACCGCGAAACTCAGGACAGTAGCAAGCTCCACTGAGCGGACATTTTTCCACTGGCTTCCTCTGGTAGATGGGCCGGTACGAGTCGGCACAGATGTCAAAAGGGTTGTGCATAATTGAGCTGGTAGGCATCACTGGGGTTTTCTCCCATGCTGTGAGGATCTTGCATATCTACAAAATCGGTCTGGTCAGGTGGGGAACCACTAATCATGTTTCCTCAGAAGATCTCAGTGATTGACCTGGGGCATATGTTGTAAGGCAGTCCTTCACTTATCCCGGCCCTAAGTTGTTCAGAGCTTTGTACACTGGTACAAGAACCTTGAGCCTGCCCCAGTAGCAGAAGGGGAGCCAGTGCAGGTCTTTTATCACCAGTGTTATGTGCTGGCGGTAGTCTGCCCCTTCCCATCACCAGTCTAACTGCATCATTCTGCACTAGCTGAAAGAATTCACAGGGATGAGAAAATGTATTGGCACCCATGGCCACTGCAATGCCATTCACCACCTGAGGCTTCCCCACCTCTGCCTTGACTCCTTCGCCTTGACTCCTTCCCCACTGCCACTTCCTCTTCCTCCTGCAAGTTCTCCTTGCTGCCTCCACTGCCTCACCATTGCACCTACCTACTCCCAACAGAGCAGTGATGCAGGCACTCCATGCCTCATTTGGAAGACTGAGACATTTGGGGCAAGGTTGGCCAGAGAGTGCCTTTAAAGTGTTGTACTAACTCTGAATGGTAATGACACTGTCATGGCAAATGATGGTGGCTCAGGCAGTCTCTGGAAACTGCATCCACCATGCCTCACTGTAAGGAAGCATGGGTGAATGGGAGAGAATCAGAAATGGGTGGGCAGGAAGGAAGTAAACCAGTAGCAGTAGTGGTGGTGTCAGCATCCAGTCTATCAACTAGCCAGCCACAGTCATGGTGGTAGTGGTGGGCAGCCCTGCAGGCAGTGGATGGGGAGTGCACAATTTGTCACCTACACGCCCCCCCCCCAAAAAACCCCACTGCTCAATGTGCCTCATGATATGGCTAGCCCTGATGATGACTTTTTCCTGGGCTGATGATAAATGAAGTGAAGTATCATAGAGTACCCCTCTCCTTAACCCACTGGACATGAAATCAATGGATGCTTTGCTTTGTAACTTCTACTGTACCAAATGAACCAAATGAATTTGATGCAGCCTGTGCAGACTAAAGGGCAAAAAAGGAGGCCAGAATAGGAAGAACATCTGAGGCAACACTTAGATGGCTATTATTTGCCACTTTGAGTAACAGTATAGTCATCCTTAGGAAACAACTCTGCTATACTGTATAGATACACTACGTATACATAATATACTATATACATATAGTATATACATAGAAACCAATTGGTTCCCAATAGGAAAGGGTGTGAGACAGGGGTGTATTTTATCACTCTATTTGTTTAACCTGTACACAGAACATATCATACGGAAAGCGGGATTGGACCAAGATAAAGGAGGTGTGAAAACTGGAGGGAGAAATATCAATAATTTAATATATGTAGATGATACCATACTACTAGCAGAAACCAGTAATGATTTGAAATGAATGCTGATGGAAATTAAAGAGGAAACAACAAAAGCAGGACTACAGCTGAACGTCAAAAAGACGAAAGTAATGACAACAGAAGATTTAAAGTTTAACTTTAAAGTTGACAATGAGGACATTGAACTTGTCAAGGATTATCAATACCTCGGCACAGTCATTAACCAAAATGGAGACAATGGTCAAGAAATCAGAAGAAGGCTAGGACTGGGGAGGGCAGCTATGAGAGAACTAGAAAAGGTCCTCAAATGCAAAGATGTGTCACTGAACACCAAAATCAGGGTCATTCAGACCATGGTATTCCCAATCTCTATGTATGGATGTAAAAGTTGGACAGTGAAAAAAGTGGATAAGAGAAAAATCAACTCATTTGAAATGTGGTGTTGGAGGAGAGCTTTGCGTATACCATGGACTGCGAAAAAGACAAATAATTGGGTGTTAGAACAAATTAAATCAGAACTGTCACTAGAAGCTAAAATGATGAAACTGAAGTTATCATACTTTGGACACATAATGAGAAGACATGATTCACTAGAAAAGACAATTCAATTCAATTCAATTTATTGTACGGTCACAGACCCAAGAAAATACAATAATGCTGGGAAAACCACAAGGGAGTAGAAAAAGAGGAAGGCCAAACAAGAGATGGATTGATTCCATAAAGGAAGCCACAGACCTGAACTTACCAGATCTGAACAGGGTGGAGCATGACATATGCCCTTGGAGGTCACTGATTCATAAGGGGCACTGTCAGGATCCCTCCTGCTGCCACCTCCTGTCAGGTCCCTCCAGTCAGAATCCTGGTTTTTATTTGCTCTCTCACCAGCTCTAGCACAGATCTCGCAAGATCCCACTGCTAGGCAGCACCACCAGCCACTCCCTATTTCACAGTATTGCTTTGAGACTTTGCCTTAGTCTCCTTCTGGCTTCTTGTTACTTTGTGTCTGGGTACACTTGCAGGCCACAACTCTCCTGTATCTTTGTGCCAATAAAGCATACAGCCCTGGGTTGCCCTGGATACACTCTGTTCACCACTGCCTCTCCACCTTGGTAAATACCCCGCCCACCCTTCTGGTCTGTGAAAGCCCCAGCCAATGATCAGGCTTTTGGTAAACCAAGAAAATATTTATTTGTAAACACCAGGAAATAACAAGATTACTTATGGTATATTTAACAAGCATGTGGTTTCATATATTGTGTTACTCTTTATGTTTCTAGTCATATATAATCTGCCTCAATACCAGCCTAACACAATCCAACCCACAACCAACTCCAACCTACAACAACCACAAACTACGGACCCCCTCTCAACTGTCATCCTCTCATTTATACCTTTAGCTACTCAAATGCTCAGCCAATCATCATACAGCATTCTCCAGCATTCTAGCCCATGCACTCCCCCTCTCACTCCGCCTACTTACCTCATTTACTCTAATAAGCCTGCACTTACCATATTTACAGTAATATCTATATGCAGGGACATCACAGTCGCCATAAGTCATAATCGACTTGAAAGCACAAAACAATATACATATACTATATATATATATTGTACTGGGTATCTTTTGGTAGCCACAGAGTAAGTGGTGCCAACATAGATGATGAGGTTAGGTAAAACAAAGATCCAGGATGTAAAGTTAGCAAGACACCTACTTATCCTCGATCCAACTCCAACCGATAGTGACATCTTCAGGCTGTATCATCATACTGACATGACCAAAAAACCCCACATTATTTCACCATCAATTCATTTATTATTTGATTTATATCCAACCCTTCTTCCCAGCAGGAGCCCATTATCCTCCATTAATCTCTCTAACAATTTCTGAAGTCATCTATGCTAGTATAGTATATAGCAGTCATTCTCACATCTTGTGACAGTGAATTTCTTAAGGTACTTTTGCACCAGGCCAAGAAAAGAAAAGAAAAAACCCTGTGAAATGTCACTAAGCTCACAAGTATGTATATTTTTCCTCAACATTCCTACAGATGTTTCTCCTGAGCAAGACCCTTAAAATTCAACCTATGGCTTTATACTGAGTCATGTCATTGGTCCATCAAGCTTGTACCATCTCCTCTACTTGGCAGCAATTCTCTGGGATACCAAGCAGAGTCTTCCCTAGACTGACTATTGGATATTTTCAAAGGGGAAAAAACTGGAAATCCTAGGTATTAAATGTGTAGTCTTTTACATTTTTAAAAAATTGGGCTCCTTCTAAGAGGAAGGGTGGGATATACATTTAATAAATAGATAAATAATAAAATTAAGATAAATAAAATTTATTATTGCATTTCCTCCAAGGAGCTCAAGGTGGCATATATAGTTCTTCCCCTCTCCATTATATCGTCACAACAACCCTGTGAGGTGGGTTAGGCTGCGAGGCAGTGACTGGCCCATGGTCATCCAATGAGCTTCATGGCTGAGTGGGGACTTCAACCCTGGTCTCCCAGATCCCAGTCTGACACCCCAACCAAGACACCTCAGTGACTCTCAAATACATGCAAATTATGTGCTCTACACTGAGCTGTTAGGAAGGTTCATATCCATGCACACATTTAAGGAACACAGGAAAGAGTCATACAGGATGACCCTGCCCCTGTTGACAACGCACACCATGATCATGCATGCTGCCGTCCACAGCAGGAACACTTCCTCACCATCTGCATGTATGGTCAGCATAGGCGGGAGCTCTATGCATGTACTGATGTGTGTGCATAGAGCTGGTCCACAAGGGGAGGGGCACTGGACCAACCAGATCCTTCCTTACAAAGAGCAGATAGATGTGTGTGTGTCAGTATGCTCATTGAGAGTGCTGTCTTTCAGTGGCTGAATGCACTGATATTTGGGAAGGACTGGCATGTTGGTGATGCACACTGACACTGGAGCTGGGGTTAGCCCATGTGGCTCCCGTGAGGGGGAGTCATCTGAGCTTCCCTATTGCTCAATCGCTTGGTGGGGTTATATATCTCCAAACATCTTTGGCAAGCTTCTTCTATCTGAGAGAAAGAAACCTGCTGCCTGAACTGAGAGGTCAGTTTTCAGGCTAGTGTTTGTATCCAGGAAGGTATATTGTTGTCAGGGCCATCCAAACAATGAGCACACACCTACACATCAGGAACCCAAGTCACCTCCACATCCCATACAACATTAAAAAACAAAGTGAGCAACAGAAGCCTCACATGGAAGCTTTTCCATACCAAAGCCGTCTTTTTGCCAGGCATCTTTGTTTTCTGAAGTTGTTGTTCTTGTTAATCTTTTGTTTAAACTCTTAAACTTTAAACTCTAACATAAATGTTTGATATTTAGTTCATTTTTAACGAAGCATTTGCTCTGGAAAGCACAGCAGGGAAAGCGGGGGGAAAGGAAAGGAAGAAAAAGATTTCATATTCAGCTCTCGCTGCTTGTATGAATTCCCTTGTTAGGCAGATATCATCTTGGGTTTAGCATCACTGGAAACGCAGTGGGATTAACACCCCTGTGCTAAACAAAGTGATATCCCTCCATGCAGTATGAAAATGTTCATGATGCACTGAAAATTGTAAATTATTTGAAGTTGGAGGTTTGTCATAAGTACAAAGAAAACAGAGGCAACCATGATGGGTGTGGTGACCTGGGCAGCATTCACTTCTAGCATGTGCACTATTGGGAGCGCGGAAAGTACAAGTGCCTTCTAAGCCTGTAAGTAGAGGGAGGGAAGAGAAAGCAACAGAGACTGAAGAGCTGCAATGAGCAATGGGCATTCAGTGGCTCAGGCTTAAGTAGGTGAAGCATACAGACAAGAAGGGAGTCTGGTCTTGTGCACCATGGAATCATGAGATCTTCAAGAGAGTCAGCCTATTTTTCTGATCTGTGTAATGACAGGGTTCAGCCTAGGCCAGCACTCTGTGGCAGAAAGGCATAGTCATCTTCTCAGACCAATGCAATTCCATCGATTCTTTTGTTATTGAACTATTATTAACAAGAGTTCCTGGGCATCAGTTAGGAACCACAGACTTTTCCTTATAGAGGGATAATACCCTCCTGCTGAGTTCTTACTTAGCTGAATGCATGGAATAGCTGAATAAAACAGTTGTTAATAAGCTTTTTAACCCTGACCTTTTAAAATCAATGATCTAGCTATAGTTTTACTTTCTAAGAAAGGGTTCCATTTCCAAGTGATAAAAAGTATTTCCCATCCTTTACAATCTAATTGATTCTTGCCAATGCTGGATATATGAGCCCATCAAACTATTAGCAAGTATAAAAATGTATTACGGAATAGCAGTCATGGTTACATTTGCTTTAGAGTCAATAAAAAGGAAACAATTTATAAAGAGATTTATGCTCATTAGAGAATATCAATACAATGTTTCTCCCAGCACTTCAGCAGTATTAAGGAAGCTGTTTCATAATTATTACAAGAAGACCTGAGTATTCTCATGACAGTGCAACTCAGCACACAGATTTCATTGGACGAGCAGGCTGTACATATTATTCATGCAGAGCTATGACTGTACAAACTTTTGCTCAAAGAATTGCAGGATATGTTCAAAAAAGATATTTGGCTGAGATCTAAAAACAATTAAAAGGTATATAATTTTTATGGTGATGGCAGGTGGGAAATGTCTGCATAAATATGGGATTGCACTTAAATTTGCCATGTGGGTGTTGCCAAAAGTGGCCTACAGCTGTAACTGTTCTCTCAGCCTCAATATTTGGAAGTACCTTGTTGGTGGAGGGCATCACATAAGGAGTTTTCAATTCATACCATTCAAAATGTGTTATGCAGGGACTCTTCATGTTCTGATCCACATGCTGGTAATTCCAAACAGTGCTGTAAGGAAGTTGGGTCACTGAGCATATGGAGGCCATTTTCAATGGCATCCCTATGGAAAATACTTTATCTGTTTAAGGATTAAGTTAGTCTAGTAGCTTCAATAAGAAACTCACATTAGGAGTTTGCCTTGGCTTTTCAAAGTGAGATGCAATAAAATGCTAAGTACCATATAAACTGAAGAAGACCTTGTGGAGGGAGAGGGCGCTACATGATTCTGTTCTCCTCCTCCTGTGTGGTTGCTATATGCAGAGCGGCCTTTTCAATATTCTTGTGTGACAAGCTGTCTTCTAATAAACTTGATGCATGGAATGGTTCTCTGGCATGCAAATGCTCAAGCCCATCTGTTAGGGTGAAACAGTGCCCACTCAGAATGAGACACACATATCAGGAGGGAACAGGGGAGTGTTAGTTACATAAAAGCATAGGTTGAAGAGGACACAGAATGAAATTAAGAAACCTTTCCTTCTTTCCAGTTTGCTGGTGATAGCACATTAGGAACATAAATAGCACCAGTAGTTTCTTCAAGACTTAGAACACCAGCTCTGGGTCTGTTTGCCACTTCAAATCACAGGTTGTACAAGCTCCATAAAGTTATTATAAAACAACAGGGTTCTTTGTCTGGAATAACTTGCGATTTAGACTCCGCTTAGTCAGAATGTTTGTGTATCCATCCTAATCTGTACACCAAAGTAAAAATGGCTATTTATTAAGGGTCCAGAAATGGAAGACAATCGTGACTAAACCCCTACTACAAATCCAGGTGCAGTTGTTTTTAAATGTTGATGGAACCATTTATCCAAAACTCAGTTAAACCTGGTCCACACTTTCCCCTTAGGCCTAACCTGAATAGCCTGATACTTCAAAATCAGTGTCAATAATTTTTTAAAAATATGTAATACATGTAAAATATGTAAGCTGCACTTCAATATAAGGTCTGAGGGAAGGACCACAAATCTGTACAATGAGAAAAACTGTAAGATGGGATAAAACACAGGTATGGAAGCAACCAGCTTCAGATTTTTTTTTAAGTGTTCTGATGCCCCAAAGACATCGGAGTAGGCACCAGGCAAGTTACCCATCTAACCTCAGACAGCAGCAGGACCCACATGAAAATCAAAATGTTCAGGAAGATTTATGGAATATGGGGTGTTCATTTAGGTAGCCAGTTCTCAAGCCACTTAGGACTTAAGAGGTAACAATTAGTACTTTGAATTGTGTCTGAATAGATTACAGCAAAGCTTTTGATTGTGTAGATCATGAAAAACTATGGAATGCTTTAAAAGAAATGGGGGTGTCACAGCATCTGATTATCCTGATGCTCAACCTATACTCTGGACAAGGGACAAAATATGGAGAAACAGACTGGTTCCCAATCAGAAAGGGTGTGAGACAGGGGTGTATTTTATCACCCTATTTGTTTAATCTATACGCAGAACATATCATACAGAAAGCAGGATTGGACAAAGATGAAGGAGGTGTGAAAACTGGAGGGAGAAATATTAATAATTTAAGCTATTCAGGCAATACCACACTCTTAGCAGAAACCAGTAATAATTTGAAATGAATGCTGATGAAAGTTAAAGAGGAAAGCACAAAAGCAGGACTACCGCTGAACGTCAAGAAGACTAAAGTAATGACAACAGAAGATTTATGTAACTTTACAGTTGACAATGAGGACATTGAACTTGTCAAGGATTATCAATACCTCAGCACAGTCATTAACCAAATGGAGACAATAGTCAAGAAATCAGAAGAAGGCTGGGACTGGGTAGGGCAGCTATGAGAGAACCAGAAAAGGTCCTCAAATGCAAAGATGTATCACTGAACACTAAAGTCAGGATCTTTCAGACCATGGTATTCCCAGATAAAAGAAAATCAACTCTTTTGAAATGTGGTGTTGGAGAACTTTGTGCATACCATGGACTGTAAAAAAGACAAATAATTGGGAGTTAGAACAAATTAAACCAGAACTAACACTAGAAGCTAAAATTATGAAACTGAGGTTATCATACTTTGGACACATAATGAGAAGACATGATTCATTAGAAAAGACAATAATGCTGGGAAAAACAGAAGGGAGTAGAAAAAGAGGAAGACCAAACAAGAGATGGATTGATTCCATAAAGGAAGCCACAGACCTGAACTTACAAGATCTGAACAGGGTGGAGCATGACAGATGCTCTTGGAGGTCACTGATTCATAGGGTCGCCATAAGTTGTAGCCGACTTGGAGACCCATAATGACAACAACAAATGAATAGGGTTTTCATGGTAAGCGTTATTCAGAGGTGGTTTACCATGCTTTCCTCTGAAGCTGAGAGGCAGTGACTGGCCCAAGGTCACCCAGTGAGCTTCATGGCTGTGTGGGGATTCGAACCCTGCTCTCCCAGGTCATAGTCCAATACTCTAACCACTACACCACACTGGCTGGTCAGTAAGGCCCCACAAATAACTTTTGTTGTTTGTGGCAATACATACAAGAACATAAGAAGAGCCTGCTGGATCCAACCAGTGGCCCATCTAGTCCAGCATCCTATTCTCACAATGGCCAATCAGATGCCCTAAAGAGAAACCCACAAGCAGGACCTGAGTGCATGAGCAGCAATCTCCTCACTTGTATTCCCAGCAATTGATATTCAGAAGCATACTGTCTCTGACAGTGGATGTAGAACATAGCCATCATTGCTAGGTGTCGCTGATAGCCTTTTCCCCCCATGAATTTGTCTAACCCTCTTTTAAAGCCATCCTCCAGGTTGGTGCCCATCATTACTTCTTGTGGTAGCAAATTCCATAGTTTCACTATATGCTGGGCAGGACCATATTTTTAATTGGAGGAGAAGGGATAATGTTTATTCTGGTGGATTACTTTTGATATGTGCATTTTCTGTTTACCTATGTTATGAGTCTTAAGTTCTACCTCTGACAGTCCAATCGTGCATATATGTCTACCCAGTGAGTTCAATGGGACTTACTCCCAGGTAAGTATGTACAGGATTAAGTTACCTCTAAGTTATACTGTTGACCAAAAAAATTACAAAGGCAACTAGTAAAGAACTAACGATTGCATTTTTCTTTGGGGATAGGGGATTGCCATACTGATCAAAATGTGTTTTAGTTGAAAAGTGTCACTGTGGTGTTTTTTGCAGCACAACACAGGCATGCCTTCAAGGGCCGCAATAGAACACCTGTTCAGTACCAGTGGAAACGTAATGACTGTAAAAAGACATTCCTTGTGTGACATGCTCATTGAGCAAAGATGAGACATAACAGAAATGTATTGTAAAAGTAGCATTTCAAGTGTCAAATTTGATTTCGAGTAAAAAAGTATACGTGTGTTGGGGAATCATCACCATTGCTGGA
Source organism: Rhineura floridana (assembly GCF_030035675.1). NCBI lineage: Eukaryota > Metazoa > Chordata > Lepidosauria > Squamata > Rhineuridae > Rhineura > Rhineura floridana. The sequence goes on along the minus strand of NC_084482.1, from coordinate 174,430,337 downwards.
TGTGAGATTCTGTTGTGCCATTCTGTTAATGTTATGTATAAAAAAATATTCAGCTACCCTCTGTGTGTGTGTGTGTTGTTTTAGTCCAGTTAGATGTGCAGCAGTCAAGGCCATCGCCTTGTAGGCATAAAAAAGTAACTGAAGTCTAATTATAGTTATTACTTTTGAGTAACAGTAATCAGTTACTTTCAGAGCAATTGTAATTGTAATGGTAATTTATTACTTTTAAAAGTAATCTTCCAAGCTCTGATTTTGGACCAGCTGACGTTTCTGAGTTGTCTTCAAGGCAGCCACATGTAGCACACGTTGCAATAATGGAATCTGGAAGTTACCAGATCATGGAGTACTGTTGCCAAGTTATTTCTGTCCAAAAGGGGGCATAGTTGGCAAACCAGCCAGTGCTGGAAATAGTCACTCCTAGCCACCAAGACCACTTGAGCCTCCAGTGACAATGCTGGATCAAGGAGTACCCCCAGCTACAAACTTGTTTCTTCCAGGGGAGTGCTGCCCCATCCAGAACAGGCCATCTTCTCATCTCCTGGACTCGAGAACGTGGAACACATAATGTTTGTGTCTTTTAAGGATTCAGCTTCAGTTTTTTGGCCCACATCCAGTCAATCACTGCCTCCAGACATCTGTCTAGCACCTCAACTGCCTCTTCCAATTCAGATGGCATAGAGAAGTAGAGCTGAGTGTCATCCGCATATTGGTGACACTTCTCCCAAACTCCTGATGTCTGCTCCCAGCAGTTTCACATAGATGTTAAATAGCAGGGTGTTCAAGATGGAACCTTGCAGGACACCAGAGGAAAGCTCCCATGGTATTGAACAGAAGCCTCCCATAACTACTTTCTGGAAATGTCCCTGGAGTTCAGTCCTAGGCATGTCTACTCAGTGGTAAATCCCACTGAATTCAATTAAGTTTGTTTAGGATTGCAGTCCAAGTTATATAGGTTGGTTCAATAAATAATAAATGAATAACCCAGACTTAGTCATACTTAGAGTAGGCCCATTGAAATAATTTCTCATTTAAGTCCCATTTATTTCAATGGGTCTGCTAAATTTAGATACAGCCCAATATATTTAATGTTCTCAAAACAGTAAAGTAAGTTTAGTCTTGTTAAGTATGCATTGCATACATTTCAATTTTTCAATTTCCATGTGTGTATGCATATTTTGTCATGTCTTCAAAATACTCCCAAACCTTTTCAATGACTTAGTATGAGCCCTCTTCATGAGTAGTAGCCTACTCCTTAAAGGCCTATAATGTAAGGAAGCCAAGAAATAGGTGTTGCTAAAGAGCCACACTGAAGACAGAGGAACAGGAACCTGAGAAAGATTTGGGGAAGGGCTATAGCTCAGTGGTAGGGCATTTGCCTTGCATGCTGAAGGTCCTGGGTTCAATCCCAGCATCTCCAGATAGGGCTGGGAATGTTCCCTGTCTGAAGTCCTAGAGAACCACTGTCAGCCAGAATAGATAATTCTGAACTAAATGGAGCCACGGGTCAGACTTGGTAGAAGGCAGTTTTCTATATTCCTAAAAGCCAGAGTTTGCTGTATTCACTCTTTTAAAAATGGCTAAAGAGCAGAGGAGGGAAAGAATGATCTCAGTTGCACCGTCTGTTTTATTCAGACAAAGGTACTGTTTCTTCTCAAAGGAACCCTTGAAAGCTATTCATGAAATACGACACCAGTAGACAACGGGAAATCAGCATCAGCACATAATTTTATGACTGCACCTTTGAGCCTTGCCTGTCATTGTGCCTTCCTTTGAAAAGGCAGGATTATAAGGATGGGAATGGTCTGAACTCAAAAGTGCTCACCCACATGCCCAAAAACAAATTGGCAAGCAACAGTGATGGAAAGTGATTAAACCAAACTTGGCCATATTGAGTTTTGACACCTCTACTCTCACCAAGTACATGCAATTTTGCCTTAGATGCTGTGAGGGGAAGGGATGGTGGCCACATTCTCTAAGAGGATAGAAACAGTAACCACAGAGCAAGAGGAATCCCCAGCTCAGGCCAACCTGCAACAATGAAGCAATGATAGTGGTTCCATCCCAGCAGCGAAAACAGAGCAATATCTTTCCACACAATGATAGAACTTCTCATAGCAGACAGTTGATTACTTGACCACTGGGAGTGGAGATGCACTGGATTCAGCAGGTCCTCTGGATGGAACTTTGCAGATATCATGGCTACAGAGGGGGAACTTTGCTTTATTACCACAAGCAGCACAACAGAGTCTTAAAAACAATGGATGCTGCAGTATGTCAGTTACTAGCATGAATCAAGCATCAGATGTTCTAGCTATTTAATTACACATACATAGGGCTAGCACCAGACTTTGGAGGGAGAGGGCCTTGGCACATGCCAACAATGGCCTTCCGATTCTTTGTCACGTGTTTACCATCTTCCACCAGCCCCAGGGCATTCTCAGCAGTGGTTCGGTAGCAGCACTTTCAAATGGGACCTAAGCTTGGTTCCTATCCATGATGACTGGCCACCATGGATCATTACCCCAAAATAGTAGGGTTGCCACCATGGATGGGAGCCAATCTGAGCTCCTGTTTAAAAGCAACAATGCCACCAGCTGCTAAAAAGCATCTGAGGGCCTGATGGGGAAGTTGGTGAATAGTGGTGCGGCCAGGATGGGCTGATGAGGGGCCCTTCCAAACCACTGCTGGTGCCAGTCCTGTGCACACACGTACACACATGCACACACACTTAATCTATCTCAGCTCTGGAACAGGAGTCACAGATCCCCACATATTATATGTTTTTATCTACTAGCTCAGATGAAATTCTGATATCTCCAACACAGGATGTGCCATGCATACAATATGGCTGGATAAGAACGTAAGAGCATAAAAAGAGCCCTACTGAATTAGACTAAATACTTGTCTAGTCCAGCATTCCATTCTTACACTGACCACCCAGATGCCCAAGGGAAGCCCACAAGCAGGACATGAGTGCAATAGCACTCTTCAGCTGATGATCCCTAGCAACTGGTATTCAGATCAGGGACATACCACCTCCGACACTGGAGGTCACTAGTAAATAGCCAACCTGGCTACTAGCCATTAAAACCCTTCTCTTTCAAGAATTTGTCTACTTCCCTTTCAATGTTGTCCAAGTTGGCACCCACCACTGTAACAAATTCCATAGTTTAACTATGTGTTATGTGAACAGCTGTTTCATTTTGTCTGCCCTGAATTTCCCACTATTCAGCTTGCAAGCGTATATGTACAAACTATGGTGACATAGCAGCAAAGGGAAGATGAAAGAAGACGAGGTTGTTATTTCCACCAGCAGATCCACCATTCAGTGCAGGAGCTCTCTGCTTCTTATTGGGGGAGATGGTGACTTTAGCCTACCAGTCTAACCCCATTTAGTTTAGAACACATCAGCCTGTTGAAACCAAGGAGGAGGTGCCAAACCCACAAGGGGCTTGTGATATCTGAGAACATCCCTACATTTTTGTGAGGGTAGGTGGGGGAAGAGTCTTGTAAAAACTGTGAGAAGGGTCCAGCTTTGTTCCCACTGACTTTCTTCATTTGCTAATTTCAGGAATCCCGAAGAAGTAAGTAGGAAGGATATAGGCTTGGGGAGAAGGGGAGGGGATCAGGAGATGGATAAATTAATTATTGCCAAACCCTAACATTCCAATGCAAATGTTTATAACTAAGCATGACATTTGTGTTTCTGCTCATCCAAACTAGGAATAATTCCTATCAAAGGAAGGGGGGGTGTTCCTTGATCTGTGCGCTAGTGAGAGAAGGAGCAGCAGATGTTGAAGCAAAATGCAGACACTCTTGCCAAAGCTCGCTAAGGATGGGAGTTTATCTAATGTGTAAACAACCACCTGCTGCAAAGGAAAAAATGCTCCCCCAGCCACCTGATTAAGACAAACATATCAAGGGAGCGAAGCTGAGAGGCAGCTTGATTGGTAATTTCATCAAGACTTCTGAATTGAACATTTATCTAGAAGCAGAACATTAGGACACACGGGTGGGAGCGAGAGTACCTCTTTTTTCCTTTCCTTTTTCAAAACCTGCTTCCTCACTCAAGCATAGGGCGGTGAAGTGACATTTAAGAGACAAAACCTGGGAAGGATTTGGAGTGGAGATACACATAATAATCTATGCCATAGTGTATCCAAGTAAATGCACACACACACACACACAGGTTATTAAAAGGGCAAGAGCTAAAGCTAACAATGGGAAAAACATATTTCTGCGGGTCAGTTTCCTAAGTAGATTCAGTAAGGGTTAGGGTTCTCAACCTGGGGACCATACAGAAGGGCCCAGAGCCTTATTCCCTATACACCCATAATGGCTTTCAGGGAACTGTGACTACACCAAACTTGCATCTCTAATATGGATGGTATTTTTATAGCACTGTGGATAGATCATTTCCACCACAATATGACACATTTGGATGCACATCAGAGTACCCAGGGCCGGATTATCCATTAGGTTTAGTAAACTGAAGCCTAGGGGCCCGGAGCTCTTGGGGGTCCGTGGGGCACTGGCCTGAGGGCCCCTGGAGCTACAGGGGCCCTCCACTCTCCTTCTGTGATCTGCAGAAGCATCCGCAGACTGCCATCCCCCCACTATGCCCCCACTTTACCTACCTTTCCATTGTTTTTTGCAGTGCACAGATTTGCCATCAATAAAGATGGCGGCAGAGGTTTCCATAAGGGGCTGAAGCCTCTGCCGCCATCTTGGCTGATGGCACGCATGCGTGCTGTACATGCACATTGCTGCCATCAACAAAGATGGCGGCAGAGGCTTCAGCTCCTTAGGGAAACCTCGGCCGCCACCTTTATTGATGGCAAACCTGCGCGCGCCGCAAAAAACAATGGAAAGGTAGGTGAAGCATGGGGGTAGGGGAGCCCAAACACCAATCAGCCTAGGGGCCCTCCTCGGCTTAATCTGGCCCTGAGAGTAGCCATCCATATCCAAATATAGATTAGAATGTATGTTGGGGTGTACATCCCATATATACTGATAGACAAGTTCAGCATCTGGCTGCACATCCAAATTTTAAATTAACACATACAGTTCTTGGCACATGGAATTTTGCTTCCCTGTGCAGATCACCTTCTCTGGATCAGGTCATAGATATATAGTATTCTGTACTTTACAATGCCTATCCTTTTTAGGACTGTAACCCATTTTATAGATTATGAGCTGAACAGCAGGTTGAACTGAGCTGTTCATAGTCCATATCCATTACTCTATCCACTTGGCCTCAAAGAGTCCTGAAGAAGTTTATTTGAAGGGTGTCATTATTTCTACCTTGAGTCCTTCACAAGTTAGGCTCTCCACATCACAAACCCCGTAAAACATTTATCCATGTCCTGCAACTACAAGAAATGAGATCAAGGGCTGGGAATGCAAGGCAAAGAAAGATCAATACGGGGGGGGGGAGAATCATTCTTTTATGAACTAGCATAAGAAAAAAGATGGACTTTTGAGAAGAGTTCTGCAGTAGGGCCTCTGCTTGTGCTGTACATTTTGTTCAAACAATTACCTGGATATGATAGTTCTCTGTTATGTGTACTAGACAAGGGATCTTGCCTTGCAAGCATAAAACCCCTGTTTCAGGGTAGACATGTAAGTCAGATGCATTTATATTTGGCTGGACCAGGTGATGGGAGAGTTGGAAACAAAGTTAGGAAGTGAAGAAAGTAACTGGAGATCATAGCTTGCTGCGTTAGGGTTAGGATATAAGTGAAGAAGTAGTGTACTGAGAGGAAACAAGAAAGGATGGGAAACTGATCCAGAAAGCCCCATAAGCCTCTGGGATATAGGTGCCAATGGAAATCAAATTTCTGCTGAACACAAAGCTTAGTGCATAAAAATTAATCAAGTACTACAATGACTCGCTTTATTCATAATACTTAATGGTCATGTAATAGGCATTTTTATTCAGCAGTTAAAGTTCATAAGTGCAGGTTTTACATGTAGAAAGGTATTATACTGATGGTTTAATTACACACCTTTTTGCACACCAAAAGGAAATGGATTTTGCAGCTTTCATAATTAAAGAAGGACTTTGGAGGGGAAATGAACTTTACAGTAAGCAGCCTATCATCTGATTTTTATCATGTTTTTGTTTTGCATTGAACAATTCATTCTATAAATGATACAGCCATAACCAAGCAGCAGGAAGTGCCAGGGGAACGGTTTGGCAGTGATAGCCATTCGAACTGTATTCTTAAGACCTTATAAAGCAGCCATAGGCATGTAACATGGGCACCATACATGATCACATGGATTCCCAAACAATTACATATATTAAGAATGTGTCCGCTTTACTCTGGAAGTGAGTGGGGGGAAATCGGCTGGGGGGAAATTAACTGAGCTTTACATGCATAAAAACATGCCCATTTCAAATAATAAGCAGCATACTATAACAAGGCTACTCAGAGGTATCAGATCAGCCTCAACCCCCCCCCCCCCCACTGCCATGGAAGGCTGAGAGGAAGCCTGTCTGACATGCCAGTCAGGAAGCTAGACAAGAACTTCATTGTATCTCTCAAACAAGAGCAGAACAGTAACCGGAAACTCCACCCACATACAACAAAGTCTAATGCCACCTAGTGACTAAACTTTATAATGACAATATCCACACATTTGTCCCCTTTTATTTACAGAAATGAATAAATCAGCCCTGTTGAAACATATGGTACTTCAGGTAACCAGTCATTTCTAGATCTGAAAGGCTTCCAAAGAACTTCACCAGAGTGAGTAATGATTGGAGTAACAATGTTGTTGACAGTCTTGTTGTTGATGGCTCTGGCAGAGTGTCAGTAGATGAACTCAGGTTCTCAGGCACTATGTGGGTATTTGCCAGTTGTGCCTTCTCCAGAATAGGAAGAAGATTTCAGCCTCTGTTAACTATTCCACTTTAGCTGGTAAGAAGGACACTCTGTGAGTGGGGTGTGTGTGCTAGAATCCCACCCAATTGCCTACTGTGGCAGGCAGCAGCCTCCAGTCTTCCAGTCTTGCTTCCTGAGATAACTAGATTGTATGCGGAAGAATATGTCTACAAGTACCACAGATTTTTCCCGTTATTTATTAAAGGAATTTTATTCTGTTCTTCAACAGAAACTCAATAAAAAGAGTCCAACTGCAAATTTGGTACCGAATTTCCCATTAATTTGCTTATTCTCAATTGTTGATCAGATTTAACTATAGCAAATCTCAGCAGCTATTTATGAAAGTGGATTTTTTAAAACAAATGGCACTAAAACATTGATTGATCATTTATTTATATTTCCTTTAAAAATAAAAATATTAATCTCAATATTTTTATGTGCAAAAAACCCCTGATCAGTAAAAGCAGTGGCTAGCATATAAAGAATGGACTTGAATCGATGCCAGCCTGTTAGGTTGGTGGAATGCTTTTGAACTGGCACTGGCCAGCGGATCCCATCCCTATCTATGGGTAGGCCGTTTCCAAATTTGGGTAATTTACAAGTTGCCTCTTGTTGATGGGGTTGCAGTCCCCTGAAGGAGCAGGTACATAGCTAGGGAGTACTCTTAGATTTATTATTATTATGATTACATTTATAATTTAGCTATGCTAGTTGGGCAGTGTAGAAATTTAATAAATAAAAAATAATAAATAATAATAATACATTTATTTGCCACCCTTCCTCTGAGTAGAAGCCCAGGGTGGCAAACAAAACACTAAAACATCTTTAAAAAAGACTTTAAAATACATTAAACCAAAACATTTAAAAAATATATTAAAACAAATCATCTTTAAAAACATCTTTTTAAAAAAGCTTTAAAATATCTTTAAAAGCAATTCTAACACAGATGCAGACTGGGATAACGTTGATACTTTAAAGACTTGTTGAAAGAGGAAGGTCTTCAGTAGGGACAGAAAAGACAACAGAGATGGCACCTGTCTAATATTTAAGGGGAGGGAATTGCAAAGGGTAGGTGCCACTACAGTAAGGGTCTGTTTCCTATGTTGTGCTGAACGGACCTCCTGATAAGATCTGCGGGAGGCCGTCACCTGCAGAGCGTAGTGATCAACTGGGTATATAAGGGGTAAGACAATCTTTCAGGTATCCTGGTCCCAAGCTGTCCACGTCATCAGGCCGCATCAACTGCAACCAATCCCAAAAAGTTGCAGCAGACATTGCACTGGACACCTCACTGGGGTCTACAGTAGACGTAGATGGGGCATCAAGACTGCTACAGAGGCAAGGTGCTTGCAAACAATTCACAGTGCCTTGCAAACAAAGTGCCTTGCAAAGTGCCTTGCAAAACAATTCACAGTGGGTCTCTGAAAGGTCTAAAACTCCACTTCCTGGGGTTGATGTCAACAGACCTCTGACCATATGGAAAAGTTCCACTGGACAGCTACTTGAGGATGCAATGGAGGCAGAGAAGTGGGCCTTCTTCACCATCCTCACCACCACACAGTAGGCACGGTTATGATGTTTTACTCATGCCCAATAAACCTCACAGCATGTCTTTCACCGCTTGCACTCTAGCTGTCCAGCCTGTTTCATTGCCCCTAGTTTGCTGGTGTACCAAGATGCAAACCAGGCTCCACAATGCTGGAAAGGGCACTCAGGAGCAACCGTGTCAAGAGCCCGATGTGCCTCATTTTTCCACAGCGTGACAAGGGCTTCAACAGGGTCACCTGATCTATCTACTGGAAACTCCCCCAGGGCATTCAGGAATCCTGTGGATTTCATTAGTTTCCGGGGGTGGACCATCTTAATCTGTCCACCATCCCTGCAGGGGAGGATTGGAGCCAGAAGTCTAAACTTCACCAGGAAGTGGTCTGACCATGACAATAGGGTAACATCTACCCTCCCTATCTCCAGAACATCCCTTCCTCCATCTGGAGCAAAAACCAAGTCAAGGGTGTGCCCTGCCCTACATGGCAGGCCTATGACAACTTGAGAGGTCCCCATAGTCATCATGGAGGCCATGAAGTCCCGAGCTGGAACATGAGAGGTAGCCTCAGCATGGACATTGAAATTACCCAGGACTATTGTTCTGGGCTCCTCCAATATCACAGCCGAGACGGCCTCTGCCAGCTCACTCAGAGAAGGTGCTGGGCAGCAGAGTGGCTGGTACACCAGCAGCAACCCTAGTTTAATGTCTCCTCGGCCCGACACCAGGTGCAGGCCCTCACAGCCAGCTCCAAGACAGAGTGGTTTCCTGGTGACAGCGATGGAAGTTCTGCAGACCACAGCAAATCCTCCCCCCTCCTGTCTTTGCAGCCTGTGCTGGTTTTGCACCGAGCAGCCAGGTAGGCAAAGCTGGGTCAGATCAATTCCTCCCAACTCACCTACCCAGGTCTTGGTAATGCACACCAAATTGGTACATTAGGGACACAGGTGTCATCAGTGGCTAAGAGTGCTTTTTCTTAGCTTCAGCTAGTACACCAGCTACAGATGTTCCTAGAAACTGGCTCCCAATATGCTTCTGGGCCAGATTCAAAGTGTTGGTATTGACCTATAAAGCCTTATACGGCGTGGGACCACGATATCTGTCGGAACGCCTCTCCCGATATGAACCGGCCCGTACACTATGGTCTACTACGAAGGCCCTCCTCCAGGTTCCGTCTCATAAGGAGGCCCGGAGGGCAGTGACAAGATCTAGGGCCTTCTCAGTGGTGGCCTCCGAATTGTGGAACAGCCTCCCCGAGGAGGTGCGCTTGGCGCCGACACTACTATCCTTTCGGCGCCAAGTTAAAACCTTCCTCTTTTCTGAGGCATTTTAATTTAAGTTAACTTAATTTTAAATGTGTTGTAACTGATTTTAGATTATGTTGTTTTTATATGCTCTGTTGTATTATATTGTGTGATTTTATTGTACTCTTGTGTTCACCGCCCAGAGAGCTATTGCTAGTCGGGCGGTATAAAAGTGTAATAAATAATAATAATAATAATAATAATAATAATAATAATAATAATAATAAATGGATAGCTTTTACAGGCCTTGGTCTGGATACTGCAATGTGCTCTTGCATTTAGAGCCAGTGTGGTGTAGTGGTTAGAGTATTATACTAGGACCTGAGAGACCAGGGTTTGAATCCCCACTCAGCCATGAAGCTCACTGGATGACCTTGGGCCAGTCACTGCCTCTCAGGCTAGCCTACCTCACAGGGTTGTTGTGGGGATTAAATGAAGAGGGTGAGAACCATGCATGCCACTTTGAGCTCCTTGGAGAAAAGGTGAGATATAAATGCATCCTTGTTGCCCTCCTCTGCACCTGTTCCAGTTTATCTGTGTCCTTCTTAAAGTGTGGTGTCCAGAACTGGACACAGTACTCAAGATGAGGCCTAATCAGTGCCAAATAGAGGGGAAACAATACTTCATGCAATTTGGAAACTATACTTCTGTTAATGCAGCCTAAAATTGCATTTGACTTTTTTGCAGCTACATCACACTACATCACACTATTCAGTTTGTGATCAACAACAATTCCAAAATCCTTCTCACATGTAGTATTTCTAGGGTTACCAGGTGTCTGGATGTCGACTGGAGTTTCTGGTTTTTGGGGGTCCCCTCTGGGTCTCTGGCTAACTCACCTTAATCTCCAGACTCTCAGCTTCAATTTTTTTAAAAAATTAAGTTTCTAGGTGGTCTGGTTCCCGAGATACACACCAAAATGTCAGCTGCCCCCCACGACTGTTAAATCTGTTTAACGGATCTGTATAGTAGCTCCTAGCTCCACCAGAGCTTGGAAAAGTTACTTTTTTAAACTACAACTCCCATCAACCCCAGCCAGCATGGCTACTGGATTGGGCTGATGGGAGTTGTAGTTAAAAAAAAAATAACTTTCCTGAGCTCTGTCTCTAATCCCGCCCTTTCAGGATTGTAACCAATAAGTGAAGCCAGGGTTGCAATTTGTTGACCCAGGCAGTGCTTAGACTTCATTGCAACATCAGGACATGGTGGCTTTGAGATCTTCAGTTTGAGTAAGTAAGAATATGGCTTAAAGTTTTTTTTCTCTTGTGTGCAAGAGTCAGACCCTGGGCTGTTGGAGAGGGCAGTGCTTTGAAAACCTTGGCTATATGAAAGTATTTAATCCAATACTTGCTTTTCTGGGAGTAAAGCAATGCTAATTCTATATACCTGGAACTGAATTCATTAGGACTTACTTTTGAGTAGACATGGTTAGGATTGTGCTGTAAATTAATGGGACTTTTGAGTAAACATAACAAAGAACAGTGTTTGTGTTGTAAATCTTCCCCTTCCTCTCCAATCCTATTTTAAAGCAATTAGGCAGGGTTTACCTAGGTGTCACATTTTTTATTATGTAGGAAACTAATACTGATCTAAAAATATTCTGCAATGACCAACTGGTTTGATAATAAACTATTATATGGGGTGTACATTTACAGTGTGTGTGTATGGAGTCTTTCCAACAACCCTGTGAGGTAGGGTTGGTGATTGGAAACCAAGGCAGCTCACAATAAGAAATAAATCCCTTTAAAAACCAATAACCATAAAACAAGTATGGCCGGGCCTGGCAACCAAGAGGTCTTCTGTATCTTTAAAAGGTGTGCAGGGGGAAGGGAGAATTCCACCTTGTGGTTTTTCCCATTACAGAGTTGCAAGAACACCTGTACTTGGCTGACTTTCTCTTTTCCTAAAGATATAGGATCCGTCTCAGGCCAAGAATCTGGCAACCCTACGTAAATCCTGTTGAGTTCTATGGGGCTTAGTCCCTTAGTACATGTGTTTAGAATTGCAGCCTTCAGGGGCATCCATCTTTACTCCCGAATGCTCCCATCTAACATCTCCACAACACTAGGCTCCTTTCTTCCTACAGTGACCTTCTGGTGACTGGACTGGCCTGGCGGCACTTAAACCCTTCTTGCCGAAAGCAAGTGGGCTAGATTAAATGTTCCCTACCCAGGCTCCATCTTTTAGCTTAATTTCTAATCAGATATTTTTTTTAATTGTATGCTCCAAGCAACTGTGATTGATGCTTAATGTATCATGCTTAATGACATCATTCGGGCCCGCCCCTAAAATCTCAGGTTTTGAGATGCTTCTGACCTGGCAACCCTGAGTACTGCTGAGCCAAGTATCCCCCATCTTATAACTGTGCACTTAGTTTCTTTTTCCTAGGTGTGGAACTTTGCACTTATCCCTGTTAAATTTCATTTTGTTGTTTTCAGCACAAGGCTCCAGCCTATCAAGATCACTTTGAATTTTGTTTCTGTCCTCGAGGGTATTAGCTATCCCCTCCCAATTTTGTATTATCTGCAAATTTAATAAGCATTCCCTCCTCATCCAAGTCATTAATAAAAATGTTGTAGAGCACTGGACCCAGAACCCAGCCCTGCGGTACCCTGCTTGTTATCTCCTCCCAGTTGGAGAAGGAACGATTGATAAGCCCTCTTTGAGTACAATTCTGTAGATCTACCTGACAATTGTTCCATCCACCCCACATTTAGTCAGCTTGTTAATCAGAATATCATGGGGCACTTTGTCAAAAGCTTCACCGAATTCGAGATATATTATGTCCACAGCATTTCTATAGTTTACCAGGGATATTACCTGATCAAAAAATGATATAAGATTAGTCTGGCAGGATTTGTTCTTGACAAATCCATGCTGGCTTCTCATAAGCACTGCATTATTTTGAAGGTGCTTACAGTTTAGCTGCTTTATAATCTGCTCCAGAACTTTCCCAAGGGTCAATGTCAGGCTGGCTGATCTATTGTTCCCAGGTTCCTCCTTTTTGAAGATAGGGCCATTAGCCCTCCTCCAGTTATCCGACACTTTACCAATCCTCCATGATTTCTCAAAGATAATAGACATTGGTTCTGAGAGTTCTTCAGTCAGTTGCTTCAATAATCTAGGATGCAGTTCATCGGGCCCTAGAGATCTGATCGTGTTCAAAGTAATTAGGTATTCCCTGACCATTTGTCTATCAATCTCAAGCTGCAATCCTTCAACTTCATGTTTGCCAGGAGGTAATAGACCCTCTTTTGGAAGAAGACTGAGCCAAAGTAGAAATTGAGCACTTCTGTATTTTCTTTTGTTTTCATTTTGCCATCCTCTTTGAGTTGCTGCACCACTATTTCTTTTCTCTGTCTTGTACGATGCATGTACCTGAAGAAAGCCTTTTTGTTGCTTTTAGCATCCCTTGCTAACTCAGCTCATTCTCAGCTTTAGCCTACCTGACGCCATCCCTGCAATTCCATGCTGCCTGTCTGTACTCTTCCTTTGTGGCCTGGCCTTCTTTCCACTTCCTGTATGTGTCCTTTTTTGTTTTCAGGTCATCTCTAAGCTTTTTATGAAGCCACATTGGCTTCTTCTGCTGTCTTCCACCTTATTTCCTTTTTGGAATTGTTTCCATTTGTGTCTTTAGAATTTCATTTTTTAGAAACTTCTATCCATCTTGGACTCCTTTTCTCCTTAGTGTTGCTTGCCATGGGACCATCTTCTGAGTTTGGCTTTCCTGAAGTCCAGGGTAAGTGTATGGCTACTTTAAGCTTTTGCTTCTTTTAAAATAAAATATAGCATGGTCACTTTCCCCCAGAGTTCCCGTAACTGCCACTTCATCCACCAAGTCATCTCTATTGGTTAGAATCAAGTCCAGGATAGCTGATCCTCTAGTTCCTTCCTCCACTTTCTGTAGGAGAAAGTTATCTCCAACACATGTAAACCGCCCAGAGAACTTCAGCTATGGGGCGATATACAAATGCAATAAATAAATAAACACAAGTCAGGAATTTCTTGGAGAGGCTGTGCTTGGCAGAATTTGTCTCCCAACAGATATTGGGGTAATTGAAGTCCCCCATTACTACTACATTATGCCTCCTTGAAAATTTGGCAATTTGATTTTCAAATGTTTCATCCTTTTCTCCTTGACTGGGTGGTCTGTAGGAGATTCCAGCCAACATGTTCCTTTTATTCCTTGGCCCATTTATTTTAATCCAGATACTCTTGGTGGAGCTACCGAGCTCATCCTCCTGTATTTTTGTGGCGGGATATATTTTTTTAATCTATGGTGCGACTCCGCCTCCCTTCCTATTCCTTCTGTTCTTTTTGAAAGGAGCTAGCTTTTCATCTTTGTTTTATTATACTTATCACTGGGGAGTTTTTAATCAGTTTTCCTACGGACTATCAGTGGTGCTCCTTCTGACAAAGTTTTTGCACTTAAGGATTCCCAATCCTGGTAAACTTTGTAGAAGTATTTTACAATGTTTATTAGTGGCTTTAATGCAGTGCTTTATCTGCTTCTGTTAGTTGGCAAAATGGCTGTAAATGCTGAAGTGGTAGTTAATGAATCTTTTATGTTTCAAATCAAACATTTTCATCTAAGCAGTAGCAGAGAAAGAAAAGAGGATTTAAAATATAATTGTTTCTGTAATTTCCCTTCCTGGGTTGAATGCTTTTTACCATTTGTTACCCTTTGTTATGTCAGTGGAATTTTTTTGGCTGTATTTTTTCTGTGGTGTACCCCCTCTTATCTTTAGGTATCTGTTGCCTTCTCTGTCTCTGCCCCCCCTCAATATTTCTTAGTCTGCTTTCGCCAGAGACATTCCTAAGTAGATGGAAAGTCTCTGAATGTGGAATTTTCGCATGAGTGCAAAATAATATAAAGCATGTGTGTATTAAAAAGAGATCAGCTTAATGGGAAATGAGCATTGGGTTCCATTAATATTCTATTACAGTGAAAATCATATTTAATAAATTTTCTCCAGATTTTTTTTAAACCTTGCTATATTTTTCTATGGTGCCCGCCAATCTAAAGAAAACATTGTATATGATCCATTTGATTTATGTTGAGTAAATAACCTGCACTGCTTCATTTAGGAAAGAAGGGAGGAGAGTTTAAAAAAATATTAACATAGAAATCTTCAAATGCATTCCAGACAATAATGTGAGGTTAATTTCCACACGCAGAAATGATGTGTTTTGTGAAGCAAAAGGGCCTTTTTATAAACAGTATTTTTGTTGGAGTTTGGTTTTTTTAAAAAAATAAAAATGCCTTTGTGGAATTCAGTGTTATATGAAAACAGCTGTAATTTTTCCAGCAGAAGCATGAAATAAAAATGGCACATGCAACATTATTGTTTTGGAATCGTACAGCATCATTGTACAAGTGCCCTATCCAACAGTTTCTGTGCCTGTGTCTTGTGCACGCACAACTCCTTCTGAACACTGCTCCTGCAAGCAACAATGGCTGCAGTAAAGATCTACTTTCCACATGAGGAAGATCGCCTGTGTATATCTAGTCAGGGTGCAGGTTGGCAGGGGCAGGATTTACTGCATGTGCATATCCAAATATAAGTTCCATGTCACCCTTGTGTAGCAGGGATGAAGGTCACATTCATACCATATCTTGATGCAGGTAGAAATGCACAACCTCATACAATATGTGAGAACACAGCAAATTGCTTCCCCTAGTTGTGCAAAGCACCTTATGTCTCAACTACCAGCTGATCTAGATGCTATCACAGGGTGAAACCTCACCATGGCATGTGTCTCACTCCACAGCTTAATAATTTTGTGCAACTCACTATATGAGTTAAGGCCATTACAGGTGCCATGAATGTTACTGGCTGTAATCCACATCAGAGGTGTTTGCTGGCAGCAGCTGAGAAACTCAAAACATGACAGGAACATAGGAAGCAGCCATGTACAAAATCCATCCATTGGTCCATCTAGCCCAATACTGTTGACACTGACTGGCAGTGACTCTCCAGGGTTCTTTGGCGGAAGTCTTTCTCAGCCCTGCCTGGAGATACCAGGGATTGAACCTGGGACCTTTTGCATGCGAAGCATGTGCTCTACCACTCAGCTACAACCTTTCCCCTGGAAATGCCTTGGCTCATAAATGATATGGACAGGAGGTGGTTGGCAACTGAGCACGGGGATGGAGTTCTCTATAGCAAGTGTAATTACTAGATCAGGAGTAGCTAACCTGGTGCTGTCCAGAAGATCTGGGCTATAATTCCCAGCAGCCCCAGCCAACATGGCCACTGGTCAAGGATGATGGGAGTTGCAAAACATTTGGAAGACACCATGTTGGTTACCCCTGGTCTAGAGTCTCTCTCTCTCCACACACACACACACACAAACACCTCTATTATTTTTGTCATGGTAACCATTATGAGGTGATTTATTATTTTCATTTGAAGGATGGGGAACTGAAGCTTACCCAAGTCAACACAGCGAGTCAATGACTCAACTAAGATTTTAAACTATATCCCAGTCTAAAACAATATGCAAATAGCATCACTTGCTCTTTACAATTAAAGCTCAGTTTCTTTGGCCTTTTCAAAGAAAATAGGGGCTTTGAACTAGCTTCCCTTGCTTTACTAATACATACAAAAGGACTGACGCAGCCCTGATTGTAAGCCACAGCAGTGGACCCTTGTTGTTCCCTGACCCTAATTAATATTAGACTTAGTGACATTTATGTATCAGAGCCAGAAGCTAAACAGGAAACAATTTATGTCACCTAAAGCTTTTTAACAAATCGATGCAACTATTTGTAATTGCTTGTTTCACAAGATTAAAAGTGCTTAGGCCTGATCTTCGCCCACCGTTTTGCGGCCAACATGACCTGGGCTTCTGTTATAAAATAGGAGTGTTGGTGATCAGCACCTATTTCCATCAAGTAATCCATATTGCTAATATTTCTGGAATTTTAATGTAGTTACAATTTATAGCCAATCAAATGTGGCTACCTAAATTGCTATTGCTAGTAGACAGTTTAACTGTCTTTATTAATTACAGTATAATTTAATGTTTGAGTACAGGCACTTGTGTTGGTCATTTTTACAGCTAAAGCAGTTATGTGCCTTATGACGAACCATTTTAGCATTTTCAATGGAAAATTGCTAAAATGATGAGTGATAAAACCGTCAAACTCGGGTAAATAATGGTTATTGCTTTGAGTGGAATTAATCTTTGAAAGGACAGTTACCTTCAAATTAGCATTAGAACTTAAAGACAAAATGGTTATCAGACTTCTGTGATTACATCCAAATAAACACGATTGCAACATTATAAAGAATCGATATCACCAGATGATTTAGCAAAAAGTTTCTTTTCTTTCAGAAGTGTATTGCTAAATGCCTACATACGTGTGCATTTGGCAATTTACAGCGTGTGTATATATATATTTAATGAGTAAGTCTTAGGTGCACTCTCAGTTGTTGTGGAATGTGAGCTTAGATGACTATGGATCAAATCTTGCTTTCCACAAACTCCCTAGATGACCTAAAACATAGTCACTGTCCCACATCCCTAGCACCCCAGCTGCAATAATGAAACAATAATACTGACATACATTTCAGAATTATTGCATAAATGACTAAAATAATGCATCTGAACTAATCACCCAACAACCAAAGTCCTCTGAGCAGTTCACAACAATCAAGTGAAATGCACAAATATAATACTATCAATAAACACAGAACTAGCATAAACATTACCAAAACAACATAAAAACAGACAAGCATGAAATTAATATAAAAACCAATGTAAAAAAAGAACACAGCAGAGAAAACAATTTGTACCCAGACCTAAATGCACTAAAACATATCACTGAATACCAAAAAAATGTTTTCTGCTTGTGCCCCAAAGACCATCACGTAGGCATCGGGTTGCCAGGTCAGAAGCGTCCCAAGCCCTGAGATTTCAGGGGCAGGCCCTAGTGATGTCATTAAGCATGATATATTAAGCGTCAACCACAGTTGCTTGGAGCATACCACTCAAACAAACAAAAAATTCTCTGATTGGAAATTTAGATAGAAATCTTAGCTAAAATATGAAGCCAGGGTAGGGAACATTTAATCTAGCCTACTTGCTTCTGGAAAAAAGGGTTTAAGTGCCCTCAGGCTAGGCCAGTCATCAGAAGGCCATTGTAGGAAGAAAGTCTAGTGTTGTGGAGATGTTAGATGGGAGCACTCAGGAGTAAAGATTAATGCCCCTGCAATTCTAAACACACTTACTAAGGGACTAAGCACCATAGAACTCAACAGGACTTACTTCTGAGTAGATGTAGTTAGGATTGTGCTGTTGGTAAGGTTTGTCTAGGGATCCTCTGTAAAGATATCAATATTAAAGCAAGGTTGGCAACCCCCATGCCTGGAATGCCATGCCCCTGCCTTATCGACATGGCTGTTCCAAACTTGTTTACAATCTTGACCTTTCACTGCAGAGAAAGGTTTGAGAAATTAGTAAGAGTTAAGAAGATTCTCTGCCCTTTCCTGCCTACCATGTGGGCTGTTATAAATTCACTTTGACAGCCAACCCAATTCCAGTGAGTAATAATTGACAGAGAGAAAACATACATGGTTTGGTCTACTTCATAGGCAGCAGTTTGGGAACAACAGCAACTGAAGCCACACTTCCCAGTATGTGAATTCTCTTTTACCACTATTGGGCAAGAAACTAACATGCAAACAACAAGGTACATCATCATCAGTGGGTTTAAGGGGGTGGAGCTAACCACATGGAACCACTCTTGTTGCTTCTATAGATGTAAGGGAGTTTTATTTATTTTATTCAATTTTTATACCGCCCAAAGCCAAAGGCTCTCTGGACGGTGCACAGCATAAAATAAATACAATACAATAAAATACAATAAAATAACAATAGAAACACTAAAAGCATACATATTAAATATTTAACAGCCTGGTATATATTAACAACAATAAAATATGTTAAAATGCCTGGGAAAATAAAAAGGTTTTAACCTGGCGCCGAAAAGATAAAAGTGTAGGCGCCAGGTGCACCTCGTCGAGAAGACTATTCCATAGTTCGGGGGCCACCACTGAAAAGGCCCTAGATCTCATTACAACCCTCCAAGCTTCTCTATGAATCGGAACTCGGAGGAGGGCCTTTGATGTTGAACGTAGTGAGCAGGTAGGTTCATATCGGGAGAGGCGTTCCGCCAGGTATTGTGGTCCTGCACCGTGTAAGGCTTTATAAGTCAAAACTAGCACTTTGAATTTGGCCCGGAAACAAATAGGTAGCCAGTGTAAATGCGCCAGAACAGGTGTTATATGTGCGGACCGTCTGGTTCTCGTTAACAGTCTGGCTGCTGCGTTTTGCACTAGCTGTAGTTTCCGAACTGTTTTAAAGGCAGCCCCACGTAGAGCGCATTGCAGTAATCCAATCTTGAGGTTACCAGAGCAAGCACAACTGAGGCGAGGTTGTCGCTGTCCAGATAGGGACGTAGCTGAGCTACCAGCCGAAGGTGGTAGAACGCATTCCGTGCCACCGAGGCTACCTGAGCCTCAAGAGACAGGAATGGATCAAAAAGAACCCCCAAGCTACGAACCTGTTCCTTCAAGGGGAGTGTAACCCCATCCAGAACAGGTTGAACATCCACCGTCTGGGCCGAGAAGGCACCCACCAGCAGTGTCTCAGTCTTGTCAGGATTGAGCAAAAAAAGAAGAAAAAGACAGTGATGCCTAAATGTAATACCATACCAACCACAAGATTCCTATGAGTAAGACAGAAAATTCAGCATCCCACAGACAGTCAGGGTTCCTAACCAAAAAGCAAAACTAAAAAATCCTGGCAGCCAGTCAGCCAAGGTCACAGAAATCCTCATACAGCACAACCTGACCCAGGGGCTGCAGTTAGTGCAGAATGTTGTGACACGATTGCTGACATGAGTGAGACCCTGTCAGCACATAATACCTGCTCTGAAATCTGCACTGGTTGTCGTTTTGCAACCAGGCCTGCTTCAAGCAGAGCCAGCTCCAAAGGGTGGCCAGGTGGGGCCCTGGCTGAGGGTCCCGCAGCCCACAGGGGACCCTGAAGTGTCCCTCATTGTGGTGGGGGAGCAGTGCTCCCCTTCTGCGGCAGGCTTCCTGCTGTGGATCGCAAGGAGGGAACTGCCTGCCCACTCGCCGGCTCACCCATGCCCGCTGTCCCCCAGGCTGGCCCTCTGCCCCGCACTCCACTTGCTTGCCTCCACTGTCTTCCTCACTCACCCTCTCCCCCTGCTCACCCACCATCTTGCCCCCTGCTCGCTCCCTCGCTTGCCCTCTGCCACTGGCTCCCTCGTTCACCCGCCATCCCGGTCCCCCCGCTGCCCCCCTGCCCGCTCACCCTCCCCCCAGCTGCCTGCCCCCCATCCTGAGGGCCCCTCATTATGGTGGGGGAGTAGCGCTTCCCTTCGTGGCAGGCTTCCTGCCGTGGATCACAGGGAGGGAGCTGCCAACCTGCTCGCCATCCCACCTGCCCACTCTCCCAATGTATTCAGTGGGGCTTACTCAAACAGGGAAGCATGCAAAGCAAAGTTCAAGTGTAAAGAACTTCACTCACCCAACCCAAAATTCAGAATCATGCCACTTTAAACTGTTGTGCAACTGTTTTATACTTGTTTTATTGTTATTGGATTTTAAATGGATTTATTTGCTGTTGTGAGCTGCCTTGGTTTCCAACGCTACATCACAGGGTTGTTGGAATGATTCCATACACACACACACACACACGAGATATAAAAATACATACACTCGATGTAATAGTTTTTTGTCAAAACCAGTTGGTCATCGCAGAACTTTTTTTTAAAAAAATCAGTATTAATTTCCTACCAGATTAAAGCAGTGAGACCAAAGTAAGCTCTGCCTGCTTTTAAAAAAGGATTGAAGAGGGAGAGAAAGATTTACAACACAGTCCTTTTCTATGTTCACTCAAAATTTACACCACTATCCTAACCATGTCTATTTAAAAGTAAAGGTAAAGGTAAAGGTGTCCCCGCACTTATAGTGCGAGTCGTTTCCGACTCTCAGGGTGACATCTTGCAACATTTACTAGGCAGACCGTATATATGGGGTGGGATTGCCAGTTCCTTCCCCGGCCTTTCTTTACCCCCCAGCATATGCCGGGTACTCATTTTACCGACCACAGATGGATGGAAGGTTGAGTGGACCTCGACCCCTTTTACCGGAGATTCAACTTCCTCCTTCCATTGGAATCGAACTCCGGCCGTGAGCAGAGCTTCGAATGTGTTACCGCAGGTATGTGGGATTAGCATTACAGGGTTACTCCCAGAAAAATGATTGCATGCCTACCACGATCCTGCTGTGATCTTCTGTTCTAGTGCAATCCTATGCATGTTTACTCAGAAGCAAGTCGCAATATATTCAGATCTCTTGAAGTACTCTTAATGTTGCTGAAAGCTATAAATTTCCTGATTTCCTGATGTGTAGACAAGCATTGAAGTCAAGAAACTATTTTCAGAACTTGCAATGGGTTTTAGCTATCCCTTGTCAATCACAGCCCTGACTTCACTTACTGGCTAAAAACCTGAAAGGGCAGGAATTAGAGCAGCCAGTACTGACAGAAGTTGCAGAAGGGGCCGGCTGACATTTTGGTGTATATCTCTTGAACCAGACCACCTAAACATTTACTTTTTTTAAAAAAAGAAATCTAAGAGTCTGGAGATTGGGATGTCTCACTCAGAGTCCTGGACCCCCCAAAACCAGAGTCTCATGGTGAAAACCGGTGATCTGGCAACCATATGTATGCACCAGGTGAGCAGGGAACAACAGGGGTGCCAACATTGAAAAGTCTCTCTTGAATCAACAGAGGACCAAGTTTAATTGGAGATAGCAAAATTTATTTGGTGAGGCTGTGAATTTGGAACACATTTGTTTTTGTTGTTAATGACTGGTTTGAGCTGGTTTGAGAACAGAAAAGGAAACCAATTTAAGCTGCAGTCCTATACCCACTTACCTGGAAATAAGTCCCGTTGAATTCAGTGAGACTTACTTCTGAGTAGACCTGTACAGGACAGCACTGTTGGTTTTTTAAAATTTATTGTTGTTTTCCAATATATTAGACAGAAGTACGTATCAACAACAAACATGAAACATTAAAATATATTGCAATATCAGTGCTATTCTTTTTATTTTAATGTTTAACATCTGTTGTTGATATGTACTTTTGCCCCATATATTGGAAAAGACTAATAAAAATATTTGACAAATGTGTGAGTCACTTTTTGAGAAATAGTCTAATGTGACTAAGGATGTTCTAGGGGCCACAGGACATTGTGACACTCCTTCTCCAGGCTTCAGGCAGAGATGGAGGTCTGGCCCTGGAGGGTGCCTTGCTGCAGCCACAGAAACGTCTGTGGCCATCTCTTTGCCACCATTGGTGCTCCACTGATACGTGGGGGGAAAGGTTTTTTTAGGATGGATCTAGAGAGGCTTTGGACTCATTCCCCAAGGGGAGGAACCTACATCAGCCCCAGATCTCCTGTACTTTCTCCCCAGACACCTCCTCCCCTCCCCTCCCACTTTCTGCCCTTGGCAGTACAAGGCCAGTAGGTCTTTGGATCTAGCAGTTTTCCTGCTCTCATAGGATTACTCTACCCCAACGTTAAAAATTTAACTGATAAATAAACAGATAACAATAAAACATACAGATAGTTAAAATACAAAGGCTGCTTTTGATTGTTTTTAGCAGTTAGTGGTATATTTTGTTAGTTAAAGACTTTGATTTTAATGGAAGACATTTCAACATGTGATGAACTCTAACATCTGGGATTTAAAAGTGCTTAGTTTTGGCTGCATCATGCCTCTATTTAAATATCAGCACTTTATTATTTGGTTAAAGAGGTCGAAGAAAAGGTCCTCAAATGCAAAGATGTATCACTGAACACTAAAGTCAGGATCATTCAGACCATGGTATTCCTGATCTCTATGTATGGATGTGAAAGCTGGACAGAGAAAAAAGCGGATAAGAAAAAAATCAACTCATTTGAAATGTGGTGTTGGAGGAGAGCTTTGTGCATACCATGGACTGCGAAAAAGACAAATAATTGGGTGTTAGAACAAATTAAACCAGAACTCTCACTAGAAGCTAAAATGATGACACTGAGGTTATCATACTTTGGACACATAATGAGAAGACCTGATTCATTTGAAAAGATAATACTGCTGGGAAAAACAGAAGGGAGTAGAAAAAGAGGAAGGCCAAACAAGAGATGGATTGATTCCATAAAGGAAGCCACAGACCTGAACTTACAAGATCTGAACAGGGTGGTTCATGACAGATACTATTGCAGGTCACTGATTCATAGGGTTGCCACTACTGAGGGGATTTCTAAAAAAACTTTGTGAGAAGCTTCAAGATAATTCTTTGCATTTATTTTTGGATTATGATGTGCATGGGGAGAGGTTTATTGTGTGATCTGGGTGTTTAAAGCCTTGAATATTTTGTTGTTGCTGCTGCTAATTCTGAAATCTAAAATGTTTTGAGGTTTTGTTTTTAACAATTTTGAGAGGTAAGCTCAAGCTTGGTGCTTTATACAGAGGGCCAGATGAGAAATTATTTCATTTTTTTACTTTCCATACTAATACAGTTCATATTCTGGCAGAAATCTATAGTATATGGTGGAACTGTTTTTAAAGAACAGAAAGCAGTTAATGCTTTAGAGAAAAATGATATGGATATTTCACAAATATGTAGATAATTGAGATTGTAAAATAGTTTGTGGCCCAGGTTTGTATCTGCTTTGGATGAGTAGCTTTAGTATAATCAGTTAATTTGATTGTGTGTAAGACCCAGAAACTGCATTATTTAAGTTTGTGTTGGTCCTATTGGCCCTGATCCAGAGCTGTGTATGTGCAACAAGAGATTGTTCTACTACAACTATGTATTTGCATGCTCCTATACTTTTCCAGCTGGTTATCTTTAGTGTTAGCTTTGACATTGCTGTTCAAAGTAGAGAGCTATGCTTCCTGTCATGGGAAGAAGGGCCTGGAGTCGTCATGTTGATTATTATGCTGATGACATGTGCAGAAGTTTTGGGGGAGCTAAACCATGAGCCTGGGTTCACACATAACACTAAACCAAACCATGGTTTCTCTCCTGATAATGCAGTAGCAGCGGGAGTGGAAAAGGGGCAAAGCAACTGCAGTATTCTAACAGTGCGCCAGCCTGTTTGCTCATTCACTCTTAATCATGGTTTGGCTTAGTGTTACATGTAAAAAAGGTCATTGTGCTGTTAATGCTTTAAATCACACTCAGTAATTTCCACATCTGCCAATAATATTTTGTCTTTGTTCAGGATCATCTCTCAATTCTGTATTTCTGAGTCTTAAGCACTTCCATCTTTCTGTTTGCTGCAATGTTGCTTCACACTACTCATAGCACATTGTTATCAATTATTTACTAGGGGTGTGTGCACTGGAAGAAAATGCATTGGAATATGCTTCAGTCCCGAAGCAGAGCCTCACTTCAGTTTTCCGAAACTTCAGATGCCTTCCTATGGAATATATGACACGGTCAGATGCAGCATGTTTCTGAAGACCAGTCGCTGGAAACCGCAGGAGGGGAGAGTGCTCTTGTGCTCAGATCCTGTTTGTGGGTTCCACAGGCATGTGGTTGGCCACTGTGAAAACAAGACAAATGCTGGATTAGATGCACCATGGACCTGATCCACCAAACCCTTCTATGTTCTTAGGCTGCCCTGTGCACCATGGCACTGTCAAAGGAGGAAAATAAAGGCTGTAGCCTTGAAAATATTTTGTGTGTGGAAGGGGGAATCCCACCCCCAGCAAAGACCCTGTTCCGAAGAGTCCTTGGTGGGGTACAAAATACCCTCACCAGCTGTTTCTCAGGGCACAACTTTTATTTCCCCCCACATAAGTCAATGAAGGCAACACTGAGGGATGGCCTTTTGGAATTGCTATAAAATCCAGAGTCTGCCCTATGTTGCCTTATTTATTATTAGCTTTGCTGTTGGAAGTGTATGAGGTCATAGTTAAGTTGCACTTATGCTATACCAGTATAAGAGGCCATCACCATAGCTGTGACAACAGGATTGTTCTTCCCAGTTTCAGCCATTGAAGGGTGAAGGAAGCTAAATAAATAAATGAATAAGAGTAATGCAAACTTATATTTCTACTGTTCAAGGCAGTATTGAAGTCAGTGAAAACAACATGATATTCTACAATACAGTACCATAATCTGGATATGTTAATTTAGTGCTTCATTAGTTCAAAATTGTGTGTTGAGTCTTCTGGAGCAATCATTTATGATTTCATATAGCTCATTCCACATCATTTCAATTATGAAAAGGATCAACAAGCTGGTTATACATCCATTTCAGTCAATGAAAAACAAAGTTTTATTCCCAAGGACATGACTGAAATCTCTACTGGAATTCAGTTACTCCTTGTTCGTGATCCGATACTTTCAGTGTCCTCAGGTTCAACAGAAGTTCAGTGTATGTTATTCAAGCTATTGTGGGCTTGAGCTGGGAAAGGGAGAATATTGTTTTTTCTGTTATTTCCAAATCTTCCACCAGTGCTATTAAGCACAGAGTATGGGTCAAAGAGATTTTTCAACAATCTCCATGCACCCAAAGAAGGCAGCTCTGAATATGTAAGAGAAGCCCCTCATGTCATATGTGGAGATGGAGTTTGAAAGAAGCAAAAACAGCTTCTCAGAAGGCCAAAAAAAAAGGAGAGTTTGGCACTGGCCATGTGCCAGCTCTTGAGGAAGCCCTAGCACAACTTGGGGCCAGGGTACCTGATGGGGGTCAGCACTGGTGGACATTTTCTAATCGCCTGAACTCTCTCGAGGGCCCACCATGCTGTCTTCCCTTCCCTTGAGGTAGGTGTGCAGCAGCAGCAACAAAAAAAGAAAGGGGGGGCAATCTAGCCAGCAAGTGCTGCTTTTGCCATCCATCATTTTAATTCTCTCACAACATGTTTTGTAAGGCCTTGATGGAACATTGCTCCAGAACATCACTCTGGCAGGGTCCAAGAGGCAATGTGGGGGGATGAAAATGGCGGGCACTAGCAGCAGTGTTTGCTGGCTAGCCCAGCTTTCTTTTTTTTCCCCTGCTGGCACATGCCTGCCTCTAATAAAAAAAGGGGAGACAGGGCAGTAGGCCCTTCAGAGGGCTCAGACCATTGGCAAATGTCTAACTGTGGTGAGTCCCAAGGCCATACTTGCAAGCAGAGCCACTGCTGTCAGCAAAGCAAGCTTTACTGAACCTGAAATGGGAAGGGGACTTTGTCCCAGGCAAGGGCCCCACCAAATCTGGTCCTGACAGAGATTGCCATTGGAGGCCTTCCTATAAGTGCCCCCTGCCCTTGAGAAGTGAGGGCTGGCAAATGGAGAGGAGCATTCTCCTTTGTGGTGGCCCAAGTATAGAATTCTCCATGTGTGATTTCTGGGGAAAGGCCTCACACATACACCCCCTCAAGCTTTTGACTATTCATTTGTGATGACATTTTATTGCTTCAATTTTTATCTTCTGTTTTAATTTTGTATTGTTTTATTGTTGACATATTATTGTTTTATCTTTATTGAAGTGAGCTGCCCTGAGAACCTTTTTCCCCCAGTGATTTCAAAAAAGATTTATTATATGAAGATCCTGCTGTCACAGAGATCCAGTGGGTTCCCATCCAGACTGCTGTTCAGGTCCATGCCTGCACAGCTTCCCTACTGCTACAGGATCTGTGATTCCCAAAGTCTTAACGCACCCCTGCCCTGATAATATTAGTATTGAACAGTGACATATAAATCTATAGCATAAATAGGTAAAGGAACTCTTTGGACTCCTGACCCATATTTAGAGCGCTGATTAGGATGCTAACACAAGGCCAAGTAGAAATGTCTCCCCTGCCTCCATTTTGCAGCACTATTCACATATGGAAAAATAGGAGGCCATTTTCACAAGTTTTAAGGGAGGGAATTCATACCTCACACTGGAACTCTTGTCAGCAGCCGCCATTTCCCCCTGCTGACCTCTCTCCATGAAGCGATATCATGACGTAACATTTTACCAAGTTGACTTGGGGAGAAAGGGAATGGCCATCACCAGTGAGGGCCAATATCTCCTGCCCCTACCCCACCGCCAGTTGCACACAACATTTTGTCACCATGTAGTTGGCACAGATGAGGCTATGAAGGAGACAATAGTTGCTGGGAGGCACATGGCTGCTTCTGCTACCGCTGCTGTGAAAGTGGAACTGGTGATGGCAAAATACCCCATGTTTGCCCCACCCATTTCACACCTTCCCTGAGAACTTCCAGCTCACCTATTCATCTTTTCAGTTCACCTATTGACACAGAAGTAAGGGACATTCAGTCTACTGAGGAATATAGGCAGCTGCCTTATACAGGTCAAATTATTTGCTCCTCTAGCCAGTATTCTTTGCTCCAGCTTTTCCCAACCTTGGGTCCCCAGATGTTGCTGGACTTCAGTTCCCATGATTCCTGACCATTGGCCGTGCTAGTTGGGGCTGATGGGAGTTGTAGTCCAGCAACATCTGGGGACCCAAAGGTTGGGAAAGGCTGCTCTACTCTTACTGGCAGCAGTTTTCTATAGTCTCAGGTAGAATCTTCCACCTCACCTGCTTCTTGCTCTGGAGGTGCCAGAGATGGAACCATGGTAAGGATGTGCTCTGCCAATGAGCTGCTTCAGCTCCTTGAAGTTGTAGCAAAACCCAGGACTGGGGAGGGTTGCTAATATAGCATTATAAACATTGCAGCTTTGTATCCTTCTGTAGACAAGTCTACTTTACTGACTATACTGTAATTGGCAGGTGAAAGAAATTCAGTATTTTCTCCCTAGAAATACATCAAAACAATGAAAAAAAGTTAAAATCTTCTATTTAACACTCAGGTTTTTTTAAACAAAAAAAAACCCAGGAGGACATTCCAATATTATTTTAAAGGTGCATTACCTACTAATTTCTAAAAACACTGCTGTTGCATGAACTGTTAAAAAATCAATAACAGTTCAATATGCTGTTGACATTAATTAACATACTTTCCCCATCCATTTAGTGTTATGATAGAATATTTTTATAAAATCATTTCTACTAATTCAAGCATTTATCATTATATGCAAAAAGATTGCTTGATGAGAATATTATAGACGGTGCATGTTTTTGACATTAGCATTTTATTTGGATGACTAATCTTGCAGATGTGAAATTTTAATGAATTATTCATGAAAACGCTTTTCTCTGAAATTTTAGTTCCTGCTATTGCTAGTTATGAAACATTTTTATTTATTTTTTTATGTAGAAAATAAACGTATGCTTACTCAAAGAGAGGAGGTGAGAGGATTGTACTCGCTCCTTAAAATTTGTCTAGAGGGGCAATGATGCTCCTTAAGATTGGCTTGATGTGTTGCCCATCAAGTTTTCTAAAGCATCTGTGTTCCCTACATGAAAGACTTATACCCAAACCAATGGAACTGAAATCAGTGGAACTGCTGTGAGCTCACAGCGTGACTTTTCAACTTCATTAATCTGAATGGCCTATGGAAAACAGACACACATAATCAGAAGTTCAGATAAACAGGGGGAGCAGAACTATTTGCATAGGGTTACACTGAGATGGTATATAGATAAGCGCTTGGATCCAAAGATGTCCTTCTGTAAGTAGAAAGCCTCTTCTGCTCATGAAAGGGCTGTTGCTGATGTTAGTCGAGAAGTATTATGTTAGAAAAGTGATCAGAAAGCCAGAAATGTTCTTTTATTAGCACACAAACCCTCACACAACAGGGTCTGTTGCTTTTTTCCCCCTGGACATAATCCATTATCTTTAACTTTTTAATAGTTTAAATATCTTAGGCATTCGTAAAGCAAGCCTAATGGCTGCAGAATTTCAGTCGGGAGCTGCTTGTACTTCAGTCATTAGGGTTCTGTTTGCAAAGAACATATTTAAAACAACTTGTGTCCCCAAAACATAGCACTTGTCCAAATGCACTACACTTACAGACTACAGCCTGAATCACATTTGCATATTGTGAAAGTGATAGGGCTCTAGCTACGAGGACTGCGGAGACCTGGCATCGGGACCCCTCCCAAAATCTTCCTACAAACCAAATGTTACTACTTTCTTTAAACAAGTTTTTAAAGTCACTTAGGTTTAACCTTGGACAAGCAAGTTTGAAAATAAATGAAACAAATGTATCTGAACAGGAGAGTTAATATGTTTATTAGAAATAACACTGTTCACAAACCCAAGTGAAAAGAAACCTAACTTTTTTTAGTGTTACTGCTTTACTGAGCTACTTAGTGGTGTTATTATAGTTCTGTGAACTATTAACTGGGGCCTACTAGTAACAGTTCTGGTCTCAAGGTATAGTTGCACTTTGTAATATCTGAATCATATTCATTAATGTTGGTGCTTGTTTTTTATTTTATTTATCAACTTTTATATATCACTTGATTGTAAAACACCTCTAAGAGGTTTACAAAAAACATTAAACTCAACGAAAGTTAAAAACAAGCAATTAAAACATATTTAAAACAATTAAAATAGCAACAGACGAAAACGATTAAAACACACCACTGTCTATGTGTCTGAATAGGCTTGCCTAAACAAAACATTTTTAAGCAGGTGCGGAAGAGAATACAGAGAAGACACCTGCCTGATGTCAATAGGTGTTGCCACACTAAAAGAATTTCTTACAAGTGCAGAAGAAGCATTACGTGGCACGTACATAACAGTGCCAGTTTCACAGATTGAAGTCCCTGAGTGGGTGCATCTGGGGTAAGGCGGTTCTGTAATAAACTGGTCCCAAGCTGTTAAGGGCTTTATATGCTGATAGTAGCACCTTCATCTGGTAACAAATCAGCAACAAATTCAGATCCCTTAGCAGATGTGTTACAGGCAGACAGGATTTCCTGTCAGCAATCTGGTTGCAGCGTTCTGCAGTAACTGGTTTCTAGGTCAAGTGCAAGAGAAACCCTACATACAGTGCATTGCAGCAATCCAGTCTTGAAGTCACCAATGCTTGATCTCCTGTGGCCAGGCTCTCCTGGTCCAGGAACAGTCAGTTATCTTACCAAACACATCTGGTAAAAGTCAATTCTAGCCACTGAGACTACCTAGGCCTCCAGCGACAGAGCTGGATCCAGAAGCACCCCCAGATTGAAGACCTGCTCCTTTAAGGGGAGTGCAACACCATCCACAACAGGCAATTAACTAATTTCTTAAACACAGGGACCACTCATCCACAGTAACTCTGTCTTGCCAGGATTCGAGCAGAGCTTATTTTCTTTCATCCATCCCAGCCCTGCATGTAGGCACCAGTTCAGGGCCTGCACAGCCTCTTCCGATTCAGATGTTATGGAGAAATAGAGATGTCTCAAACCTCCTCATGATCACTCTCAGTGGCTTCATATAGATATTAAATAGCATTAGGGATAAGACAGTACCTGTGGCCTCCCACAGCACAACTGCCAGGGGCCCGAAAAACAATCACCCAAAGCTACTCTCTTCTCTCTTGTAGATAGGACTGGACCCACCATAACATGGTGTCCCTAATTCTCATGCCATGGAGCCGGTCTAATTATACCAAAAATCCAGAGGGAGCAAGAGTCATACTTCCCCTGTCCCATTCTCTGTAAAGGTTATCCATGAATACTTGGATATGCTGAGATTTAGCAACAGGTATTTATAGCCACTCTCTGGGCTGCTGGGACACCAACATTTATTTTGTAATGTATTGCTTGTTTTTTCAGTCCAGGACCCCAGGGGTCTTGCCCTCCCTCTCTTCAGCCCTGCAAAATACTTCATTGCACAACGTGTTCAGCTACTACAGTAAGTCTGCAGAACAGCGTATGAATGAACTTGTTCAGCTCACACTTCGGATGCACTTCAGTGAATTTAGAATATTTGGGGCTTCAACTATGTTACATTTCACAGAAACAAAGGTCAACACAACACACACGTTTCAGAGGAAGCATACTCAAGTCCCCTAACTTTATTTTTAGCACCTTGGGAATCACTGTCATCCCATATGATCTTAGACTGGCTGAGATGGCTCCGTCTTGCGCTGCTCAGTCTGAGATCATATTGGATAATGGTGATAAAAATGGAAGGGTTCCTTCCAGCATTAGAACTATATCCCATTTTTATTCATAGTCATCTCCCAAGTTCTCTTGCCATCAGTCTGTTCTGGGCTGGAATGAGTAGCAGAGACATTAAGAGTTTAGGGGTAATTCAAGATTTACTGTGTGTGATTGGGTATTTTGACCTGATTAATCCAAACTTTTGAGACCAGACATTGTTTTGCAGTTACAGTGCAGCCTTAAAATGTAGTCGGAAGGCCCACTGAATTCAATTGGACTTACTCCAAGGAAAGCATGTAAAGGATAGCAGTCTAAGTGATGATTTGGATATTTTCTCAGTAGATGAGAATCGAATTTGCATGGTTAATAAGGCCATACATACCTCAATCAAAATTGGCACCTTCACCTGCTGTATTCCTTCTTTACATGCAACAACAAAAATACACCTGTTGACATCAGTTTTGTTTTTTTTACTTCAAGCAAGGCTAGGAGTATCTGGAAGGCTCCTATTGATGAACTTCCATGGGTACAAACGGATGTATGTACGGTAGATCTGAGTGCAGTACCAGCATACAGGAAAAGCAAAAACACTTAGTCGATGGCAACACGTATCACCAGTGTGAACAACCAGCACTTTTATTGCATTAGAGAATGCTATAATGTCAGTAATAAGTACTGACTACACAACATTTTATTGTCTGCATCAACAGACATGGAATGATGGAATTACAGTTGATGTAAGGAATGAGTTCCTGTATGCCTCAAAAAACAAAATGAAATAAAAAGGAGATTCTTGTTACTGGCAGCACATACACATGAAGCACCATGCTAACAGTCTGGACTGTACCATTTTCATCAAGGCTTATGGGAAGGAGATATTCTGTTACCAACTCTGGGCTTGTTAAAAATGTGGAACAGATCTGCAAATGTAACGTTTGAGACTTAGAATGAGAAATTATTTCTGTGACATCTAAAAATTCCGTCCGAGTACATTAAGCAAAAAGATACCAAAACTTTCCAAAAGAGTTTAAAACATTCTCCATGCTATAAGGAATGTAGCTTGTCAATATTCTGAAAACTACAATAGTTCAAAATTATTTTTTTAAAACTTTGATATATTTTTATATATATTTATATATAAAATATTTAATGATCTGTATTATTTGTAGATTCCTACCCCTTCCCCATCACTTAATTCTCCCACCCGTGAATCTGGTCATGGGTGTTATGGTTGGGTTCTCCTAAAGGAGAATTCAACTCTTTGTTTGTTTAACATAAGCCTTGATTCTCTCCCTACCCCTTACTTCTGCTTCTGGTCAAATGTAGAAATCCAGGAGGTTTTAAATATTTCAGCTGTGTTGTTCTGATCCAGAGAAGGGATGATCTTTGCACAAAAACAGGTTTCTGACTATAGATCTCTCTTACTGTAGCTGCAAGAGGTTACATAATGGGATCTGCTGCATCCAGCCCTTGGGGTTGTATGCAGGGTATTCACCTCCCTCTAGAGATCTAGAATGCCACATTTGGTGTCCACCTGGGATGATGACTCTTCCCCCCCCAGCCTGCACTGCAGGGTGATCAGAGCTGATAGCCCCAATCCAATGCTCAGCATGGGAAGGAAAGAGAGCCCAGTTAGTTCCATGGAGAGGTGTGTGTATAAGGTAGGCTTTGACTCTCATTCCTGACAGTGGTTTACCTGATACATGGTACTCCTTTCATAATGTACGCTTTTCTTTGAGAGAAAAGAAAAGAAAAACAAAACATGTAACAAATTGTCTTTACATCTTGGCACCTTGTAAAGTATTTTTTTATACAAAAGTTCAATAATTTTGACACTGTCCATTATTAATCACTACTTCACTGATAAACTTTGAAAGTGTGACCTTGGAATTCATCATGCAAAGTATTTACTGCAGCAGGAGAAAACATTTTTTTCCTTTTTTTCCATAAGACAGCCAGAAATAGGCAGTGATAAGGATAACAGAAGGGGAGGGGAAGTATTTAAAACAAAAACAAAACAGCATAACAGCAACAACAAAAAAACCTGTACAAAAATGATTCGATCCATAACCGGGGGGTGGGGATCATCTGTCAACTATGTTACATTTTAAAATCCAAAAGGAAAAAAAAATCTGCCGAAACCAAAACAAAGAGTTTGGGATTTTCTCCCACATGTCAGCAAGTGTCATCCAATAGTCTTAAAGCAAGGATAACTAAATAAAATATATGTGCAGCATATTCTGCAATTCCATTACATACAGTAGGATTTTTTTCAAAGCATTTTTAAAAGTATAGTTAATATAAAGCAGTTGCACAAAAAGCAAAAGGTGTTTTAACAGGTATGCATTTATTCCTTTTGAGGAATAATATTTTATTTAAAAAAGGGACCTTCTCCCTCCACCCATTTCCTGCCCCTGCCACCCCACCCCCACCCACCAAAAGACAAAGGATCACAGAGACACATTGGGCTATATATGTACAACATAATAAACCCCACCCTATAGGAACAATTGTTATCATAGAAAGGGACACAATCAGAAATGTGTAAAAAATAGTGAAGTTTGCTTGATGTAAAGCGAGATTTTTTTTCTCTTGGTTCTTCTGCAGGGCAGTGATACCTGCAAGATATGGTAATCTAATTTTTAAAAATTTCCTTTTTTATTATTTTGCTACAGTCTTTACACTATGCATGCAAGACATATAACTAAGTGCAACTGAGTGAAATGTAGTTTTTAAAAAATTATTTACTCATTCCCTAACAGTTTGAACTGAGGTATGCGTACTAACAGTTTCTCATGCTGTTATCTTTACTCATCTAGCTACACATGCTGAGAATGAACTAATCTACCAGATTTTTATCCCCTTTCAGAATACCAAGCTAACCAGCAAAACCACTCAGATTTGAAGCACAGGGATCGCTTGTGTGATCCCATCGGGCCATCTTCTGCACACCATGGAGCTGCCTGAATATGGTTTGTTTCAAAATGTTTCAAATGACCACAGATTGCCATCCTTTAAATAAATTTTAAAAAAAATCAGGGAAGGAAAAACAGTTGTGTTTACATATTTCACTGTCAGTAAACAATGCAGTTTGCATCCAGTGGAAGTTAATGGCAAATCTCCCACTGACTTGAATGGTACCAAAGATTAAAAGGTGACAAGGAGTGTTATTCTATATGAAAGATGCTGACCAAATTTCAAAGGTCAAAAACACACACAACAATAATCACAATCATTCTAGAATTCTGTGCACACATAAACTAAATTAAACAGAACTTGCCCTGGCATTTGCTTTTAACAAAAGTGAGTAAGATTTGTAAGGCCAAGACCGAATTCTATTATATGGTTCAGTTTAAGTTGCAAGAGCTCATTCGTATATTATGTGTTTCCTTTTCAGCATACTTTGTTTTGCAGGAAATTTAGACTAGTCTCCTGCTTTCTCAAGATGAAATGTTGTCCTTGCATGCTCCCTCTGCTTAATACTGTTCCATAGCTTTAGCCTAGAAAGCTCTTTCTTTACAGAAATACATTTGGTCCCTGTAAAGAAACACAAATTAAAACAGCAACAACAACTTTGGTTCAGCCATCGACTTGGTCTTCTAAATTAGACTCTAAATAAAGGAGCAGTTATCCTTCTCAGGTTAGCCGTAGCCCATATCTTGACATTTGCTTCTAAATTCTTTCACCTCCTTTGATCAACAATAAGAGGATATTTGGCTTCATAAGATAAAGCATACAACAGAGAACATAATTTACCTTTGTGTAATATCTTTGGTAATTTTAGGGGGAAGGGTACAAAGTAGAATATAAATTAATAACAGAAATGCTTTTGAAATTAAAAAGCTATAGTCCGACATAAATAAGTGTGCTACGGAGAAGAGGTTGGAGAATGAATGTTTAGATGTCCAATGACCAAGGGGTACCGATGTTTTAACATCAGCTGTCTGCCCGCATTTTGCTTTGAAGAACATCGCAACTTGCAACAGTCCTAATTCACCCACAGGTTTCAAATTGTGTTTTTGATACTGGTTGGTATGGCATTGTGTAATGATCTTAACCCTAACACTTTACGACTAGTGGGCTTTATTGACTTGAATCCAAAACCTAACTTATAATCAAACTGATGGATGCCAGCAATCAATTCTAAAACTGTTTAACATGGAAATACCATCACGTACAATGCTCCACAATTGCTGACCTGCAAATGTGAACTAAAAATATGTATAGGCAGATTGGTTTTTTTAGAAGCATTTCATGTCCCAGAAACTCATGTTAAAAAGCTAAGAACCTTACACTGTTATATTCATTTCTGACATAATAATCTCTACATGGTGTTTTTTTTGTGCTGTTAAATTTTGTGTTACTACATATTCACTATTGCAAAAAAAAAAAAAAAAAATCCAAACGATGACGACAATGTACACAGCTCTGTGGATTGAATTTGCACCGCATCCTACACTGTTTTATGCTGGTTTGCCTTTCGTTTTCACTCTTGCAGTATTACCTTTCTTTCTGGTGGAAGATATCTTTGTACACGGTTACAGCAGCTTTTTGAGAACCTTTTTCGGGGGGGGGGGATATAGCCCAAAATGGAATGTTTTCCATAGCTAAAGAAAACATTATGGCATCTGAAGGAAACTGGAATGAATGGCAGAAAAATAACTACAAACAATTCCAAGGACATTCAGCTTTGTATAATAAAAACACCTATTAACATTCATCACAAAAGTACAGAAAACATTTAAGCCTCAAAAGGCCCTGGCCAGTTGAGGCCTGAGGTCAGAACTTAAAATGGTGTAGAAGTGTGTGTGGGGGGGGAGGAATCAAAGTTGTACACTAAAAAATTGGGAAAATGTTCTTTTAACCCCTCTTCAGTACACACAAACACGCACATGTGCACACGCACACAAGTAGATGCACACGTGCACACACACACACACACAACTTCCCCATCCCAAATGGAAGCAAAAAAAGAAAGATAAAAAGAAAAGGCAGTGATAATCAACATGCGATACTGTGCAAATATTGTCCATTGGAATCCTTAAATTGGGCAAAGGCTTGATCTGCAATTATGTGTACATGCTCTGCTTGATGTCTTCAGTGTCCCAAATTGGAAGAATTGCAGTCCAAAGTCTGCTGCCAAATTGTGGATAAATGAATTGGTTGAACAAATTTACAACACTGATGTTGACTGTGAGAGGGAATCCCAAGTACCAAACAAGTCCATCCAATGCACAAAGTACAAATTCCTTTGTTTTGTGGGTTTTTTCAACAAATAGTAGAAAAATCAAAAATACTCCCAAATGGGATACTTGATGGCACTAAGAGTTAACGTACTTTATAGCTGTCAAAATGGACCAAGTGTTTCCAGACTTTACAATAATGGGGAGAGATTTCACAGCTAATTTTGAAAGATATGTTTTTTCCTCCCTCCCAGTGATCTTCATTTGCAGGATCACACCACAGACATATTCATTCAATGTCCTCATTTACATTTTCATCTTCATAATCTCTGTCGTGATCGAACTCTGGGCTGTGATTAGCTGTTGTCACTAAGGATAGTGGGCCTTCATTTTCATCTGGATCTAAGGGTTCTTCTTTGACATGCACCGGGTGCCTGTAAACACACAAAAGGAAAAGGAAGTGCTGGTGAGCAACTAACTCCTTTTTAACTCCCAACCCTGTTTGGGGT
The DNA here is from genome assembly GCF_030035675.1 of Rhineura floridana. NCBI lineage: Eukaryota > Metazoa > Chordata > Lepidosauria > Squamata > Rhineuridae > Rhineura > Rhineura floridana. Next base: position 174,393,828 of record NC_084482.1, on the reverse strand, counting down.
AGAAAAAGCTACACACAACTAAAAAGGATATTCAGCTTTTTATAATAAAACACACTTTTTGTATAATAAAAACACCTATTATTTTAGGGAAACTAGAGAGTTCTTTTTTCAAAGGTGTTTGAAAACCTGGAAATACAATCTCTTGAACCAAATGAGGAAGACAATCAAAACAAAAGGGGGAAGCTTCTAAGGTACTTGAAACTCTCCCCCTCTTTTTATGGTTGTTATGTACAGCCCCACTTCTACATTTTTTCCCCATTTTGTCACAAATACAAGTCACTTCCTGGATTTTAGCTTGACTGAAAAAGGAAACGAAAAAAATCCTGAAAACACCAACCTTCAATAGAAACCCTCCCTCCCTCCAAGTAAAAACAAGTCCTTGCTTTTTGATGGTTTCTTTGTGGGATTTAGAGAAAATGCTCTCAAGTGACACATTAGCTTGAGTAATACAATCTTCAGATAAATAACTGAAATAAGCATCTATAAAGCAAAACAGTGGTTTATCAGCCTGCTGAGCTTCTGCAGGCTGCGCAAATCATCGGTTACTATGTGTTCTGCTTTTCTAGTTAACATGCAGAACCTGTGAGGCAACTCTCCAGAGAACGACCCCAAGTGAGGTTCTATCATTAATCAACTTCAAGCAAACACAGCAAAGAGACACCATGATACATGCTTTAAACTCCAAATTAATGCATATTTTTACAAACTGTCAATAAGGGAAGAAAAGCCCTGCCAGGAAACACAAACGGAAAGGAAAAGGCTCGCTCAACACAACAATATGATAAGAAAGCAGAGTCCTAATGAGAATAATAACACTGTCAGCTGTAAACAAGGCAGAACATGATCCTCAGCTCATGGTGGGCACTAAGGATGCACTAAAGAGATGAGATCTGCCAAATTTCTCATTATAGAATAGCATGTGAATAACCCACGGGGGAACAAAGGTTGATTATACAAAATGGGCATGATAACAATTGAAAAAATTGTTGTCCGTAAATCATATTCACAACAAACCCCTTTACAAATACAAATTACCTTCCTCTTTTTTGTTGTTTGGTAGCTTTTGATATGCAAAAATACCTCTGCAAGTAAGTAGTGCCTTGTTAAGAGACTTTATGAAAGGAAATCTGATTTTATTGGCAATATCATGTGAACAGTAATGACACAGCTCTTCAAGGAAACTTCAGCTTCATTCGTAAAATAATTGATGCTTAATACCATTGCTTAATATAAAGTAATAACAAATCAAGTCTCTCTAGATTTATAACCTGCAGCACTGGATGTTGTATCCAACCCTTTCATTTGGCTAGATAAAAGAATAACCATGAACACAAGCATCCAGTATATAAACTTGCACTCTGAACTGGTTTAAAATAGTCAAGACATTCTGAGTGGATAGGAATGACACCTTTCCTTAAGCTGTCTTTACAACATGTAAAAGTCAAGAATCAACTTCTGCCTGTTACATTCATGAGCAGTTGCTTGGTGTATAACCAGGAATCATACCAAGACAGTGTTGGGCTGTGACCCATGGGCATTACTGTCTCTAGTTGTTTTCCATAAAGCCTGCAAGTTTGGAGAAGTAACTGTTATCTCTTGGCCTGAGAGTGAGCAGACATCCAAGGCCAGCGGTTGTCATGGTAACATGAGATAGCAACTGGGAAAGTTCTAACAGAGTCTGTAAGTTGTGTCTTCTGAATATTGCCTCTGAACTGTGAGGCTGGTCTTCTGAATATTGCCTCTGAACGGAGAGGTTCTCTTTTGTGTTTACCTTTGAAGAGAGATGTGTCAGGCTTAGGTGGGCAACACAGCCAGTTCCAGACAAGACTGTTAGGAGTTAAAGACACAGTGAAGCCGGTAATTGACAGCACTTGGCAGAAACGCCCAAGGTCAGGCTGCAGCTGTAACTGATAAGTGAAGCAGCAATAAAAAGGCTTCAATGAGCACACAGAGGTGTGGGGGTAATAGGAAAGCATTATAGAGTTGGTTGGTAAGCAAGAGACGGAGCACGGTGTGAAAACAGTAAAGTTTTGTTTTCTTAAAGACTTGGCTGATGGTCTATTATTTCGGTCGGCGACTGGCACTGATAAGCAAACTAAAACGCTACTGGACTCTACTGGTTATACTGGTAAATTGGTGCTGCACTCTACAAGGGTTATGGGCCCAGTTCCAAACCAGTAACACCCAGTTAAAACCAGTGAGCAAGCTTGTGCTACGCCGGACAACCGAAGGAAGCTGAGCCGGAGAGCTGGTGAGCTGTGGGAGAGCGGCAAAGCAGAGATAGAGAACCGTGTTGCCTGGAAACCAAAGTGATAAGAGGTCTGCAAGAATGACTGGAGTAACTTTGGCTGGCATTCCACTGGAACGTCTCTCTGAACGAAATTACTCATGCTGGCGGCTGCGGATGCAAGCCTATCTAAACAGAGAAGATTTATGGCAGGTAATTGACCAACAACCCCCCTCCGTTCCACCACCTGCTGAATGGCTACGCTTGGATGAAAGAGCGAAGTCATTAATTATCTTGGCTGTTGGAGACTCGCAACTACTGCTTCTAAGAGGTAAAGAGACTGCTAAAGAAATGTGGACTGCTTTAAGAGCATATTATGTTCAAGAAACAGCTAGCAGTAGAATAAGTCTTGCGAGAAAACTATACAGAATGCAGCTAACTGACGAAGTAACTATGTCAGAACACTTAATGAACATTACAAGCCTGTTTGTAGAATTACAAGAAAGGGGAGTGGAACACTCTGAAACGCAGCAGATCTATATCACTCTTTCAACACTTAATGACTCTTGGAATCCTGTTATCAGCGCGCTTGAAGCGATGCCCGATTCTGGACTTTCGTTTCGATATGTTGCAGACAAACTAAAGCAAGAGTGGGAGAGAAGAAAAGAAACAAAACAAAGGCAAGAGGGACGGAACGAAAGGAGTGAAAGAAAAGAAAAGACTGAGATAAAGGCTTTTGGGACTAAAGTTTGTTACAACTGCGGCTCCTTGCATCATTTAAGGCGGGACTGTGACTTACTGAGAAGGAGGAGGGACGGAAGAAAACCCTCACACGTGCAGTTGGTGAGTGCAAAGACAAAGAATGAAAAAGACTTTGTTAACAGAGACAATAGTTTGTGGGTCCTGGACTCAGGTTCCACCCATTCACTGATAAAAGATAAAAGTCTATTTAAAACAATGGTGCCAGCTAAGGAAGACGTGAGTTTAGCTGATGGCACTAAACAACAGGTGATGGGTAAGGGTACTGTACAGTTAGGTGCTTTACAAACAATAATGACAAATGTTTTATTTGTGCCTAATTTAACTAACAACATTCTGTCAGTTTCAAAACTATTGCAAATGGGTTATAGCGTGTTATTCAGTAACAAGAAATGTGAAATAATGAAAAGGGGAAAGGTGTGCCTAAAAGGATATTGTAAGGAAGGCATGTTCTATGTAAATGTAAACCCTGCAGTACAAGCCTCACTAGTAATGCATAAGAAAACACATGATAGGTGTATCCATGAATGGCACCGAAGGCTGGGGCATGTAAATTATGAGACTGTGAAAAAGGCAGAGCAATTCAGTGCTGATGTACAACTAAAAGACTGCAAGCAATACATGCAGTGTGAAATATGTCAGCAGACAAAGGCCACTGTAGCTCCAATTAACAAAGTAGCTGAAAGAAATACAGATAAGCCTTATCAGACAATACATGTTGATTTAGCGGGACCATTTCCCAAAACAAAAGGTGGTGCTAAATATTTTCTCGTGATTGTTGACGATTTTTCAAGATTTTGTCATATAAAGTTATTGAAAACAAAAGATGAGGTCCAGCCGACGAAGGTGGGACGGATTTTTAACAACAAGCTCTATCTGGAAAAGCGAACGTTCATCTTATCTTCTAAGAGAGAACGCACTAACAGGCAAGCACCCTTCTTTCTATATTTTTCTTTTACTTGACTTAAATTGTTGCTGTTTAAAAGAGATTTGCCAGATTGATCGGTTTTTGACATCTCACTGGGGAGCCATAACTTCTCTCTGCTACTCACTAATTAATAGCTTATCTCTGTTTTTGTTGCAAAAAGCTGTCCTGGATTTGCATTCTAAAGATATACACAGAAGAGGGATTTCTATTCCAGATTTTTATTTTGAAGAATATTATATTGTCTGAGACTACTCTCTTTTTGGTCTATTTTATTTTGACGAATCTGTTTTCTGACGACCGCCATTAATTGTTTCGATCCTGGGAACTGCATTTTGTTTACTTAAACATGGAGAGATAAGGCTGTCTGCTCTGTTTATACTGTGATGTCACCAAGTTTGGAGTATTAACCCAATTGTTGCTGAAATAAGAAGTGGTTTTCCTATATTTTTCTTTTAAAATGGCAATTAAGAAAGTGGCTGAGAAGCTGGAAATAACTATGTTTCAGAAAATAATGGATGAGATTGAGATAACGAAACAAAACCTGCGACAGGGTTGTAAGGAGCTGAAAATTGAATTGAGTAAAATGAAGCAGGAGATTAAAGATATAGGGGTCCCTGTGAGAGAGGTGACCCTGGAAGGGGTCCCTGTGAGAGAGGAGACCCCGGAGATTGGAACAAACGTGGAACAGGAAAAAGATTTGGAGTCTATGGACTTTAGAAATAAAATTTATTGTTTGGAGACACAGGAGATTAAAGACATAGGGGTCCTTGTGAGAGAGGAGACCCTGGAGACTGGAACAGGGGTCCCTGTGAGAGAGGAGACCCTGGAGACTGGAACAGGGGTCCCTGTGAGAGAGGAGATCCCGGAGATTGGAACAAACGTGGAACAGGAACAAGATTTGGAGTCTATGGACTTTAGAAATAAAATCTATTGTTTGGAACTCAATGTTATCTCTGAAGAAATTAATGAAGATTCTAGAGATAAAGTTATCAATGGCATGGATAATCTTCTGGACTGGAATGATGTGATGGAGCCCAATATAGAGAAAATCTATGGAATTAACTGCAGCCATGTGACAATGGAAAAACTTTCAAGAGATGACCCAGTGTATTTTGAAAAAAAGAACAGAGATATGATTTTACAGCAGTATTTCAGCAACCTATTCAGAATGGATGGCAAGAAAATATTTGGGATAGAGGTAATTCCCATCAGACTCTTACTATATGACTATGGCTTTGACAGCAAGATTATTATGGAATACTGATAATGGAAGATTGGATACTGAAATTACTGGACTTAACAAGACTATTGAAGATGGAAGATGGAAAATGGAACTAATAGGGATAATAGAACAATGGCTACTGAAATTACTGAACCTAACAGATTCTGATGTGATGGATTAATTGAAATGTTTATTTTGACTATGGTTATGACAACAAGATTATCATAATTAGTAATGAGATGGATTAATCGATATGCTTATCTGGAAAAAAAAATTGATAGATATATTTCTTAAAGAATTGAAACCTCTCTTTGACTTTTTGTGGAAAGAATAAAGTAATGTTTATGAGATTTGATGATTAAGTAAGATAACTACTGGAGGAAAGTGATTTTATAATATGACTTAAGAGACAGGATTGTTATATATTATAGACTTATAACTGATTTGATCTTTGACAAATGGGAAGTCAATATTTTACTCTTTATTTTTTATTTTTGTTTTTTTTTCTTTTTTTCTTTTTGTTTAACTATTTTTGATTTTGTTTTTTGTCTTTGAATGTTTTATGATTTTGTCTTGTATGTTTTATGAAAATCTGAATAAAAATTATTGAAAAAAAAAAAAAAAGAAAACAAAAGATGAGGCTGCAGAGCAATTAAAACGTTTTCTAAACAGAGTAGAAGTGCAGCATGGTACACAGGTGCAACAGATTAGATCTGACCAGGACGGGGAGTTCACAGGAAAGTCCCTGGAAGAATATTTGGAAATGAAAGGAATAAACCTTGCTGTAAATGTGAATCAGAATGGGACAGCTGAAAACAAAACATTGCAGGATGCAATGAGAGCAATGTTAAAGGATTCAGGCCTTGATCAATCTTTCTGGGGAGAAAGTTTAATGTATGCTACATATATTCAAAATAGAGTACTGCATAGAACTATTGCCATGTCACCATATGAAATGTTGTATAAAAGAAAGCCCAGATTGCAACACATACTGAGATTTGGTTCCCCATGCTGGGTGCATGTTCCCAAGGGAAAGAGAAAGGGAAAATTGGCTCCCAGAGCGAAAAAGGGATATGTGTTGGGGTTTCAACATGTGAATTACCGCGTGTGGGTTCCACAGGATGGTAGTGTAACACTCAGCAGGAGTGTTAGAACATTCAGAGAACAAGACTCAGAGAATCACAGAACATATGTAAATTTAGAAAGCAGTGACACAAATGGTATAAATGCAACAGAGCCTGCTCAACAAATAAAACAGGAAAGGGAAGAAACAAAACAGGAGATAGAGACAAGCAGCTCTGATTCCAGTAGCAGTGCATCAAGCACAGACATAGATACAGAACAGGAACAAGAAACAGAAACATTAAGGAGGTCAACAAGACAAAACAAAGGGAAACCTCCAGAACGTTTCCAAGTATCAGCCATACAGGGTGAGACAAACAAAGAGGAAAACAAACAGTGCAAAGTAATAACAGACAGTGATACTCTGTTCATCAAAAGCATAAGAAAACGAATGGCAAAGTATGCTCAAGAAGGTGACAGTGACTGTGCATATATGTGTTAAATGTGTAAAGAACGTAGAAAAGTGAAAAATGCCTGAAGACTGTACAAAGTAAAAAGCAAATGTATGTAACAAAGGAAATGTATAATTGTACTGTGAGAAAAAATTTAAAATTGTAACTTGAAACGTCTGTCTGGAAGGTGGGGGCTGTCAGGCTTAGGTGGGCAACACAGCCAGTTCCAGACAAGACTGTTAGGAGTTAAAGACACAGTGAAGCCGGTAATTGACAGCACTTGGCAGAAACGCCCAAGGTCAGGCTGCAGCTGTAACTGATAAGTGAAGCAGCAATAAAAAGGCTTCAATGAGCACACAGAGGTGTGGGGGTAATAGGAAAGCATTATAGAGTTGGTTGGTAAGCAAGAGACGGAGCACGGTGTGAAAACAGTAAAGTTTTGTTTTCTTAAAGACTTGGCTGATGGTCTATTATTTCGGTCGGCGACTGGCACTGATACACAAGCTAAAACGCTACTGGACTCTACTGGTTATACTGGTAAATTGGTGCTGCACTCTACAAGATGTACCAGAAGGGGGGTGACTGAAGAAACTCTACATGTATTTACTCTTAAGCCTATGGCCATAATGTCTTAATAAAAGACTCTTAACATGCTCTAATGCTCTGAAGAAGTTACTTGCTCAACTTAACTCCAACGTAATGTATGCTGTTTCACGCAACAACGCACACACGTCAACAGACAGAGAGAACTGGGCCATGTATATGTCAAAGAGAACCAAGCCACGTGATAGCATTGCTGGCTCATTAATATACCAGTGATGGCCGAGAAAGTCTCCAGAAGTGTCAAGTGAACCAACTGTAGCTCATAGCCAAGAACATCTCAAATCTCCTATCCAGATCAGGGACTCGAATTGTGTACTACTAGATCAATATAAAGGCATTTGCCTCAACATATGGCTTTTCCTGCAAAGGAGTAGCAGGAAGAAATGATCCTTTTGCTTAGTTCTTTCATCTAAGAGTTATTTAACTGATAAAAGCATGTCTGGGAAGCATGAAGCACACAATAGTTCCTCATAACACAAAGCAGCAACATATACTGTAAACACCCCAGTCAACCTATGGCACTTACATTGTACACTTATACTCTGAGAGAACTATACTACCAACTAGACTACCAAGAGCTCTCATGGTCTGTTTTTATAAGAGCTTTGAGGAAACACAACTATGCAGAAGATCTGTTTTGCCACACCCATATCTTTCTCCATAGTTTTTACCAACATGTAGCATGTTTTCTATTGAACCTTTTTTACATGTATGAGTAGGTTGAAGTGAAGAAATAATCTTGTGTTGTAAAATTTAATAACGAAGATAACTATAATAGCTAATATGTGAGGTGAGTGTGTGTGCGAGAGAGAGAGAGAGGTTCTTTTATATGCTTGTATTTCCTGGTCACTTGCTAAGCTGCATGCTATCGGGGTGGGTGTGGAACCTAGGCACCCAATAACACTGTTGTTGTTATGTGCCTTCAAGTCAATTATGATGACCCTATGAATCAGCAACCTCCAACAGCATCTGTTATAAACAACCCTGTTCAGATCTTGTAAATTCAGGTCTGTGGCTGCCTTTATGGAATCCATCTCTTGTTTGGCCTTCCTCTTTTTCTACTCCCTTCTGTTTTTCCTAGCTTTATTGTCTTTTCTAGTGTATCATGTCTTTTCATTATGTGTCCAAAGTATGATAACCTCAGTTTCATCATTTTAGCTTCTAGTGAGAGTTCTGGTTTAATTTGTTCTAACACCCAATTATTTGTCTTTTTCACAGTCCATGGTATGCGCAAAGCTCTCCTCCAGCACCACATTTCAAATGAGTTGGTTTTTCTCTTATCAGCTTTTTTCACTGCCCAACTTTCACATCCATACATAGAGATTGGGAATACCATGGTCTGAATGATCCTGACTTTAGTGTTCAGTGATGCATCTTTGCATTTAAGGACCTTTTCTAGTTCTCTCATAGCTGCCTTCCCCAGTCTTAGCCTTCTTCTGATTTCTTGACTATTGTCTCCATTTTGGTTAATGACTGTGCTGAGGTATTGATAATCCTTGACAAGTTCAATGTCCTCGTTGTCAACTGTAAAGTTACATAAATCTTCTGTTGTCATTACTTTAGTCTTCTTGATGTTCAGCTGTAGTCCTGCTTTTGTGCTTTCCTCTTTAACTTTCATCACAGTGTGTTAGAATTGCTTGTTAATATGTTTTCAACCCTTTTTAAAATATGTTTTTAAAGTTTTTTTAAAATGCTTTTAATGTTGTTTTTATGATCTTTTAAAGTGTAGTTAGTGTTTCTGTTTGCACCCTGGGCTTCTGCTGGGAGGAAGAGCAGGATATAAATCAAATAACAACAACAACAACAATAATAAGCAGCAGCATTCGTTTCAAATCATTACTGGTTTCTGCTAGCAGTATGGTATTGTCTGCATATCTTACATTATTGATATTTCTCCCTCCAATTTTCACACCTCCATCTTGGTCCAATCCCACTTTTCATATGACATGTTCTGCATATAGATTAAACAAATAGGGTGATAAAAAACACCCGTCTCACATCCTTTCCGATGGGGAACCGATCGGTTTCTCCATATTCTGTCCTTATGGTAGCCTCTTGTCCACAGTATAGGTTGCGCATCAGGACAATCAGATGCTGTGGCACCCCCACTGCTTTTAAAGCATTCCATAGATTTTCATGATCTACACAGTCAAAAGCTTTGCTGTCATCTACAAAGCACAGGGTAATTTTCTTCTGAAATTCCTTGTTTCATTCCATTATCCAACGTATGTTTGCGATATGATCTCTGGTGCCTCTTCCCTTTCTAAACCCAGTTTAGATGTCTGGCATTTATCGCTCCATATATGGTAAGAGCCTTTGTTGTAGAATCTTGAGCATTACTTTACTTGCACAGGATATTAAGGCAGTAGTTCAATAATTACTATATTCCCTGGGATCCCCTTTCATTGGAATTGGGATGTATATTGAACGCTTCCAGTCTGTGGGCCATTGTTTTCTCTTCCATATTTGTTGACAAATTTGTCAAACTTTGGACAGATTCAGTTTCAGTGAAAGGGAAGAGCTCAGCTCTTGTAGCCATCTGCTGGTATACCATCTGTTACTGGTGATTTGTTTCTTCCAAGTATTTTAAGAGCCGCTTTCACCTCACATTTTAAAATTTCTGGTTCCTCATCATAGGTTCCTTCGTGAATGAAACTGTCATCCTTGCATCTCTTTTATAGAGTTCTTCAGTGTATTGCTTCCATCTTCCTTTTATTTTATCTCGGTCAGTCAGTGTGTTCCCCTGTTGATTATTCAACACCCCTACTCTTGGCTTAAATTTCCCTTTCATTTCTCTAATCTTTTGGAATAGGGCTCTGTTCTGCTGGAACAGGGCTTGTTCTACCTTTTTTGTTGTCCTCTTCTGTTTCTGAGCCAGTGTGGTGCAGTGGTTAAGGTGCTGGACTACGACCTGGGAGACCAGGGTTCGACTCCCCACATAGCCATGAAGCTCACTGGGTGACTTTGAGCCAGTCACTGCCTCTCAGACTCATGAAAACCCTATTCATGGGGTCGCCATAAGTCGGAATCGACTTGAAGGCAGTACATTTACATTTTTATTATGTTTCTATACAATAACCAGAGCTTGGAAAAGTTACTTTTTTGAACTACAACTCCCATCAGCCCTAGGCAACATGGCCACTGGATTAGGCTGATGGGAGCTGTAGTTCAAAAAAGTAACTTTTCCAAGCTCTGACAATAACTATTGTAACAATTCTCTTTGTCCCTATGTACTAGTCACTGTATTATTGCATTTAGGGTTCTGACATTGTTTCTGTCTCCTTTTGCTTTTCTTCTCTCTTTAACCATATTAAGAGTTTCTTCAATCATCCGTTGCAGCCTTTCTCTCTTTTTAACTATTTTTCCTCAATAAAACTACAGAGGGCTAAAGATTCATTTCTGATTTGTGTGTCTGGACAACATTATGATCTTATTCTTAGCTGTTCTGAAAACCTCTACCAAGTGCTTATGAGACATAAGTGCAGAAACCCTTTCAGCAAGGCCTGACTTCATGGTAGAAAAAGGGTCTTCATATGTCTGCTCTGTTTCATTTTAGTTTAAACACAGCAGTTACTGTGAAGGTTAGAATGACATGTCTCTGCACCAAGGGTAATGCCCAAGTTCCACTATAGAAGCATGCTGGACATATTTTCTCAGAGCTACTTCTTTTGCAAGGATGATGTCCCTTTCCTCCCCTGGTAAGGTGATGGTGTTTTGAAAGCATGGTAAGATGCTCTGCAACTGGTTTCTGGCAAAATTATGATGTACTGCTGCAGAAAGCAATTTCAGTGAAGACTGGATCCAAGTTTATGCAGATGAACTATCAAAAGGGCTCTTGTCTCTAAGGTTCCCTAGGTACTTCTACAGAATTTCATTCTCAGTTTGCTGAATACAAAAGTCAAATGAATGAAAACCTAAGAGAAATGTTTGGGTTTTCCAGTGATATAAGAACTTAAAATTTGAGCAAATGCTGTCAGTAGACAACCACTGCTTGCCTAAAATAACCCTCTTTGGAATTTTTTTACTAGGATACTATTAAGGCATGTGAAAATGGAAAAGCGTTGATTCACACATTACTCAAAATTCTGACACTACAGAGCTGTTCAGTGTTGGAGAGCAGCATCTTTTATATTTTCCACACTGGCTCGAATTCTTATATAAATGTCCTTTATAAATCCTGTTACAACGGGGGGGGGGAGAAGAAAACAGTAAGAAACACCATCACCAAAGGTCAGTACTTGAAGTTAATAAATGCTTTGTTTTTCCTTGCTTTTTACCAGAATTCCCATCCATTCCTTTCAGCTGACGTGGCTCTTGCTTCCGAAGGGGTTAACTCTAAATAACCTCAATGAGTACAACTTTCCCTTCTTTTTACATCTGAGTAATTATTTTGTTTGTCCACTCTGGGAACAGAGGAGTTTTTAATAATGCTGAATGCTGTTTAAAGACACTGTGTTCTAGTGGTGCACATAGCATGGAACCATTTGCTTTGTGGCTACCTTTGGAGCATGTCAGGATGAAAGTGTTATGTCCCCAAGCTGTAATTATGTGACGACTTTCTAACGTTTCAAAAGAGTGGAAGGGGGTAGGGAGAAGCATTTCAGTGTGTCATAAAAAGCAATGAATGGATGGCAATAAGATTTCTGCTAGAATGTTATACTTGCTTAGTTCTCATATTATCATTATTATTAACAAGGCACTCTAGTTTGTGCTTACATTTTAAGGACTGATCTATTCCAATACATCAGAATTGTTAAAAACAAATTAATTTATGGCAGAAAAATGTATTTTGTAAAGGAAAAGAAAAAAAATCACTGTAAAAAGGTACTCAACAGAAATCTGAAAGCTCAGGAGTACTTAGCAGTACCTAAGATGGTATTAATATCCTGTAATGAATGTTCACATGTAATTATATCTAGCTAAAAGTATAAACTCTGAGCACTACATTGTGCCGCCCTGGGCTCCTGCTGGGAGGGCGGGCGGGATATAAATCAAATAATAAATAAATAAATAAACATTATAAACGTTATGCCTGGATGAACTATAACCCCCAGATCTGCAGTTTTCTTGTTCTTTTTTATAATGTCCCTAGTGCTTGTAGATGCCACAATACAAGATAAACCATGTGGGCACTATTCTCTTCATTTGTTTTGCGAGAAACTTCCCTGCTCCCACATTTCAATGGTTTTTAGCCAATGAATGAAGTCATATCAATGAATGACACTGAGGACAGCAGATCGAACCAACTGACAAGAGAAAGTTAGAATGAAACACCCACTGTCTACACCAGGGGTTGGCCACCTTTTCTGGCCTATAGGGCACATCTCAAATTTTGAGAGTGCTGGGGGCACCAATCACAAAAAGATTGCCATGGGGCATGGCATAACACAAAATGGCTGCCATAGGGTGTGTGACATAACCCAAATTAGCGAGTAGTTATGGTGAAGCTCTTCCTATAATTGTATTTCAGTAATAGAAAAGGTTCAACCTGTTGAATGTATGCCTGCCATACAGCTGTTAAAGGCATAAGACCCCTGTTTCCCCCAATGCCAACCCTAAACCAAAGCCTAATCTGCCATCTGGTAACCATTTACCTGGACGAAGGCCCCCTAAAGACAAAGAGACTTGCTTCTGAATATACCATTGTACTGTAAGTTAACTTGTAAGCAAACTTGGTTTGCTTTTATGCCTTAATTTCTGGTCTTCCATGATGGACAAGTGATTGCTACCGTCCAGAAAACAATCCAGGCATCTGGGATTTTAGTGTACCTGTGATTGAAGAGTAGTTTGCCAACCCAAACCCCAAAGGTAGCTGCAAAGACAGTACTACTTTCTTTCTCAGGTCTTATGAAGAGGATCCTTTTTCATGGGAATGCATCATCTAGCCCTATGTGAAGTGCAGAATATAATTACATCAGAGAGGGGTAGCCTATGTTCTTACACCAAAATGATTCTGTGGACCTGTTTCTGCTGTATTGCTCTTTGCTTACTTCACTAGCAACCATCAGCATCTCTGCTATTACACCACATACTTCAAATATCATGACATCAAAATGAGTGGAATTTCTTTATGAAAACAGACAAGGTTGTAGCAAACAACAGTACACAAGTATTTTGTACAGTGGAGTGACAGTGCAACAGATGTTGCCTACTTTCAGAAGGTGCCCCAAAATAAAAAAGTTGCCTAGCACTCATTGAATGGCCAGTTATCAGAGATAAAACAGAGGTGGGCAGTTCCCCCATGCCCCATAAAAATTAGAGATTTATGTTTTGATTGGATAAAAAAAATTAAGGCAAAAATGAGTAGACTCATTTTATTCTAAGAGATCATGTATGCAACCATTTAGGGTGGCAGTGGGCCGTGAGACATATATGGCTGCCTTGGCTCTTTACTGCAATATTCCAACTTCAGTTTAAAAATTTAGTTCTCATTATTGAGAATGAGTGTGTAAACACATGATCAGAAAAATGCCAAATAACCCGTACATCCTTCTCCTAAATGTGCATCACACTTATGCAAATCATGTGATGGAAAACAGATATTGGCTGCAGATTTCAACCGATGTCAACACTAATCCCTTTTAGTTGCCCTAATTCTTTTTTTAAAAAAGCAAAAGCACACAGGTTTACATCGAAAATATATTATGTGCATCTTTTAAATACCTGAACTCATGGGGAAAAAAAGATGTTTTCCTCATAAAATTCCAAAATACCAGCAACTTTTCTAGAATTAGAGAAGATTATATTTTTTAAAATTGTAATGGAGAGATTAAAAGTATTTGTGTCTACAACTGCCTGGAATCCATTCAAACACTACTAGAAGAATATAATATCATTCTGCTTTGGGAATGCTAATTAATACTGCACAAACAATCCCTGTAAAAAGCTAAACACATTCAAATGTATTGAAGTACATGGTTAAAGACAATGTTCAAATTAATTATTAATTAAAAATGAATGGTGCCTTCTTAAAAACTTTTTTTCAAAGCACATTGTGCACTGATTTAAAATGCTGAAATATCAAAGCATTATGAGCTTTAGATTTCCTTTCTCCTCTACCCCCTGCTCAACATATGATGCAAGCTGGAAACTGTTTAAAAACCATTAAATTCTAATTACCTTCATAACTAATTATTAGGGTGGGGTAGGTTAACGTTTTCCTACCTTTTGACTTAGCCTACTTTTGCCAATGCCTTATTCATATTACTTTGAAGTAGAAGGGCTACAAATTATTTTTTAAACTATTTTATTAATTGGCTAGGTGATCTTTTGGCAACAGGACCAATAATTTCATGGTCATGTTTTATGATGCAGCTTGCTACAGTCACTTTCAGTACCTCTAAAAGTGGAGGATTTTTTTTTTAAGATTGTGAGCTTAAGCTCACTGTTAAACCACTCTGGCCACTGGAGCTCTGTCAGGAGAATAAGAGTCTCCTCTCAGCAAACTACACTTCCCAGTTACAAACTACACTTTCAGCTACAAACTACACTTCCCAGGATTCTTTGGGGGAGGTCATGATTGTCTAAAGTGAAATAAAGGTCTGGTGTGGCCCCCTGATTAGGCATGCCAAGCAGCTGTGAGTCTGGCTTTTAGAAAGCTGACAGCTGGTTCTTACTGAGCATGCCCAGCCTTATCATTCAGTTCAATGCTAAAATTCTTAAATTAATTAAAAAAACAGCCAGGCATTTTTTTTAACTTCTAAAGTGCAGAAGATGAAGGTCAGAGTATGGGGCAAGGTCAGTAATAAGATTACAGGTACTCTGTGAACATGGCTGATTTTTAATTAATTTCAATGAATTATGAGAACTCTGACAGAAACAAGTCCAAAAAGGGTCTGGCTTTTCTCTCTCTCTTTTTAAACTTTGAAGTCTTGATTCTCTGACTGTTTTGTGTATCACGGTGAAACTTAGAGGATTGTTAATAATACTAGAACTTGTGGACATTCAAAGAAGCTGAATGTTGGAAGATTCAGGACAGACAAAAGGAAGTACTTCTTTACTCAGCGCATAGTTAAACTATGGAATTTGCTCCCACAAGATGCAGTAATGGCCACCAGCTTGGATGGCTTTAAAAGAAGATTAGACAAATTCATGGAGGACAGGGCTATCAATGGCTACTAGCCATGATGGCTGTGCTGTGCCACCCTAGTCAGAGGCAGCATGCTTCTGAAAACCAGTTGCCGGAAGCCTCAGGAGGGGAGAGTGTTCTTGCACTCGGGTCCTGCTTGCGGGCTTCCCCCAGGCACCTGGTTGGCCACTGTGAGAACAGGATGCTGGACTAGATGGGCCACTGGCCTGATCTAGCAGGCTCTTCTTATGTTCTTATGTTAAGTAAGCATTTCTGAGTTCAGGACTATTTGTAAGGTTTTGTTTTAAAATGAGCTTATGGGAAGTATCAGAATGGCATGGGGGGTATTTTCAATTTAACATTGTGGAATGTGAAAGATTCATGCTGACTATAGTATACAGCTGCTCTTGTGGCTATATAATCCAGTCTTTATTAAGCATTTATTCTGATTTGTTTGTGGGGTGGTTATACGAGCATCCATCCTGCACTCATCCTGATTTGCTTGTGGGATGTTTATATGCCTTTCCATTAGTTATTTGTTTATTCCACACTTTTCAATGCATTTATGCATCACTTTCCTAAAAGTCCATTTCTTTTTTAAAGAGGATTTACAGCACTAAAGCAGCTGTGGGGAACCTGTGGCCCTCCAGATGTTGCTGAACTATAAGTCCCAGCTAGCATGGCCAAAGGCCAGGGATGAGGGCCGTCGTAGTTCAGCAACATCTGGAGGGTCAAAGTCCCCTGCACTAGGGCAAGAAAGCCCTTTAATCCACTTTAATTGCACAAACCTGAAAGTTCCAGTATGTGCTGCAGGGCCGCACCAGACCACAGTACCCCCCCCCAATGCACCTGGCCATTCCAACTTGTGTTGCTGCAACCGGACATATTTAAGTTGATGCCAACTGTGCACATGTGTAGGGATGGTTTTGTCTGGAAGTGGAACTCTCATTCCACGATCTGCACCAACATCTGGTCGTGATTTGTGGTCATGCCTGCAACCCAATAGTGGTGATCTCAGAGCGGGAGGTCCACCCTCCCAGCTTCAGCAGCCCTCGGTCAGCCACTGATGCTTGGCCTGACGTGCTGAATTGCTCCAAGATACTGACATTCTGAAGGCCCCTTATTTCACCTTCAAACAATTTCAGCTTCACATTAAATACAAACCAGGGATCCAGGTTTAAAACAAAATCTAGTCAGTTGCTAAACAAACCACCTTCAAACTATTGTCTGTTTATAAACTGCCTTGTTTAACTAACTATTGTTTTAAACCAGGATTCCTGGTATGTAAATGACACTAAGCTGAAGTTGTCCTCCTTCCAGTTGCACAGGAAGAAAAGGGAAGAGAGAACATGCAAGTCTAATGCTTTGCTTCGGTTTGTGGAGGCTCATTCATGCTAAACCATGGTTTAGCAAAATAGCTGTGAGGGCCATCCCTTGTCGCTGTTGTTGAATATGGAATTTTATTTAAAAACAAAAAGGAAGAATAAAACAAGATCAGGAAAAAAGGAAAGAGCAAACTCACTAATTACAGCCCTTATTATATTATGGGTGAGCTCATGAGACAGAGTGAAACAGCCTAAGGAGAAACTTACTAACTAATGAGGAGGTTTGGATGTGTAATTTATCTAGCCAAATTGTAAGTCAGTAAAATGTATCTGTGTTTGATTGGAATGCAATCAAAAAGCTTGAAAGGAGATAAATGGAAACCATGGCACCATAATATCTTCTATAGTTCAACCCCAACATCTTGTACTCGAAAGTTATCTCTCTTTGAACAAGGTGGTTTCATTTTAGCTTGCCATGAAAAATAGATATTGACAGATATTTCCAGATTTGTGAAATGATTAGATGGGAATAGAATTAGGAGGCAAAAAATATCTGAAATAAATGCAGTTGTATAATACCATTTGTGCAAACCTGTGTTATAAGAGTCAGAAGACTGAATGACAAGTGAATTAACAAGTTCAGAGCTAGATGGGTGTGTCAAGACTGTATTGACGTGATGATTGTTTTATTGTTTAAGCTGACAAATAACTCCTTTTCTTCAAGTCAGCACAAACACTTCTGAAGTTTAGAGTTTTAACTTAGTCGAAAGGGGGCAGTGGGAGAGAGGGGGGGAGATAAATGTAAACAAACAGCAACTTTCCTCTCTACTTACATTGCTTGCATAGGGGAACGTCCTGGACTGCTGTCACTCCCATTACTGTTCGCATGCTCCATTGCACCATTAAGATCTTCCCGCATAGCATTGGCTAAACTGCCCAGAGTGGGATTTCCCATGGAAGCAGTAGTGTACAGAGGTATACTGTTCTCAGCCATTGAAGCCTGTCGAGTCACAGAACAAGACATGAGAATCCATAGCAACACATGCTTATACATGTGCTACAGATGAATTGCAAAGTACACTGTTTGTCCTATGTCTTCATTAAATATAATGGATAAAATGTCCACACAATCAGTTCCACTGCTAGCTAGAGTGTAGCTCACTTGTTTTCTGTCTAACAATAACTTCACTTGTACCACCAAAGACAATATCACCCCATTTATACTCAGCATAGAATTCAAATGATGACTGGAACTAAAGACGTATAATGTTAAATGTGAAATTGGCTTTGCTTGCTTATCTTTTTTCTTTAAAAATCAAAAGTAGAATGGGGAGAACCTGGATTAAGACAAGTGTGAGTGAAGGGTTTTTTTAAAAAAACACTTCACCTTGTGCCATGATCCTGATAAAAATGGTCCCGCATCTGCTATTTGCATTGCCACCAAAGGCACATTCCCTTCTGACACCAACAACAGCTCTAGGATGTATTTTTATCTAAAGGACTTGAGTGCTGATCTTGACTAACCCACATGGCTGCTATTTTAAAATAAATAATAACAAATACACAGGGCAAAAATGTGTTTAAACACCAATATTCACTCAAAGCCAAAAGAGACTGCACATACATCACTGAATCTTCTTCTCACAATGACAGTCCTCATATGACATGCCATTTGTAAGCAGCGGCTCATCAAATGGACTGGAGAATTTTATCACCACTACAAAATTATCCCTCCCAAAAGGGTGTACTCTAGAGGCAGAGATCTACAAACATTAACTAAAGGCTACATTTTGGTTAAGGAAGGTACTTCTTTCCCTTCCTCTGCTAATTTATATTTGTTGTCTGCTCAGTGCCAGAAAGCAAGAAAACCTTCATGCATAGGGTCATACTTACAAATGTGTGGCCAGAATGGTGTCTTTCTACAGGTCATATCCTAAGTTTATGATATGCTTTGCATATAGGATTAGTTTGGCTGACTTAAATGAACATATGAAGCTACCTAATACTGAGTCAGGCTATTGATCTATCTAGTTCAGTATAGTTTACTCTGACAGCACCATGGAAAGGGCTTTATCAGCTCTGTTACCTGAGATCCTTTTTAACTGGAGATGCTAGAGATCAAAGCACATGTTCTACCACTGAGCTTATATCAAACTTTGGACCTTCAGATTTTGAGCCTGACATACTTTCTATTGCACTAAAAAGGCTTGAGTCATATAGACGGGTTTTGTAAAACGAAATAGTTTCATGCATTGTTCAGATACTTCTGTCGTGGAAACCGGGAGGTGTTGTAGCTCAGTGTCAAAGCATGCAAAAGGTCCCAGGTTCAATCTCTGGTATCTTCAGATTTTTTGTTGTTGTTATGTGCCTTCAAGTCGATCACGACTTATGGCGACCCTATGAATCAGCAATCTCCAAGAGCATCTGTCATGAGCCACCCTGTTCAAATCTTGTTAAGTTCAGGTCTGTGGCTTCCTTTAAGGAATCAATCCATCTCTTGTTTGGCTTTTCTCTTTTTCTACTCCCTTCTGTTTTCCCCAGCATTATTGTCTTTTCTAGTGAATCATGTCTTCTCATTTTGTAGATCTCATAAAACCTCCTGTTTGAAACCCTGGAACATTGCTGCCACTCACTTGGTTCACACTAGATGAGCCAATGGTCTGAGTCAGTAAAAAGCAGCTTCCTATGTTCCTGTTTGCTCACTCCAGTTCTCCATTTGTGATAGTATACTATGCACCCCAAAACACCTTCATGTGTACCCACAGAGCTGCTTCCCTGTGGTATAATTCCACTTGACTGAGCCATGCCAGTGAATACTGCACCCAAGTATGCTGGGCTAACAGCTTTGCTGGATCTACATGTGGGTTGATGCAAGAAGGATCTTGGTTTAGGGGAAGGAACTGGACTCGAAAATCCTCTGAGTGCTTCTAATGTATATAATTCATGAAAACTGAATTGTATGCAAGAACAAAATATTTTAGGCAACATCCTGGTAACATTATTTCCATGTTCTTATTTTTATTTGTGACATCTGCTTTGACACAACTTTCATTCAGCTTGATGGGGCTTGCACTGGACTCCCACAAAAATTCCAATGAAATTAATAAAACAGCAGTGTTTGGCTGCTTTGTTTTCACATTACTTGTCAAATGTAATAAAATTGCCAAATAGTGATTTTAAAATGCCAGTTCAGAGCTGCAGTGGAATATAATTAAATATTCCCTGATACTTCCCCTTCACCACATCAGCGTAAATATGAGTTTGGAAGATTTCAATTAAGCTGTAAATACAAACTCTTAGGTATAAACATTCAGATGAGGTATTTACTAGGTTATATTCACATGGAAAATAATGCAAGAATTGGACCTCAGTGGATGTTCTTCACAGAAAGGGAAGGAACTGATAAACCACCTCTTTGCACGTGCATAATTGAGATGAACTGCTCACTTCTTTATATAGCCTATTTATTGTGCCAAGGTCTTTACAATCTTCATTTCATTCAGCCGTATGACAATCCTGTGAGGCAAGGCAATTTTATTTCCACTAAAAAACTTTGAGGAACTAAGGCTGAAAGCAAGTGACTGACCTAAGGCCACCCAAGAAGTCTGTGGCTGAGCTGGGTAACAATAAAGGACTGTCAAGTTTGAGCCTCACATATTATCCACCAGATGAGACTATCGGGGAGAGTCAGAGAGTAATTTGCTTATGATATACATAAGTGCCTTCTGAAAATGCAACAAACTTGTAGCCTTGTCTTAGCATACTAGTAAAATTTCTCTGTGTGCATACGTGTATGAGAAAGAAAAGGAGAGAGAGAATCCCAGAAATGATGTGTGCTGCAGAGCTGGATGGGGCAAGATCTCATAAAACACACAACAACAAAAAGGGTGAAGAGGAGATAAGCCAGAGAGAGGAGGTTGACTGGGGTTCGCCTTCTTGTTGGATTAAAAGGGCTAGGTGAATGCAGGAGGTGCAGCAGGAAAACGATAATCCTTTAAGAAATAACAATACATTTTAAAAATAAGTACATAAAAAGCAGTTGGGGAATGGAGTGTTGCTGCTGCTGGAAACATTACAGGCACTAGGCCCATAGGTGTCTGTGACACTTCTATACAGCATTTAGAATGACAACAGATTGTAGAGCAAGATTCACATTTCCCAGCAGTTCAATTAAGAGAGTTGGGGGATGAGAAACTGAGAACCTCCTGCCACAGAGACTCAAGAATTTGATAAGCACTGTGCATTCCCAGTGCAAAAACGGTGTCATCTAGAAAGGCCCTGCTAAAGCCTCTCTGCAGCTTCAGGAACAAAACCAACAAAATGATGGGAAGAAATGACAGATGACATTTAGAAGGACAATTCAAACTGTCTTCTGGATGCAGCAGGAGTGACAGAACAGAGGAGCCACCACTGCATCCGCTGTCCTGATGCTCATGCTAGCCGGGGTAGAAAGTGTGTGTGTGTGGAAGCAAATCTCTATTCCAGCCTGGAGCTGGCACATTGAGTGGGCTTGAACCACCAAGTGATGGCAGCTGGGCCAGCTCAGGATCCAGCAGATTCCAGGCCAGGTCAGCCCTCCCCCCTCTTAGCAGTGGTACTTCTACCTGCCCACCTGTTTGTTGGGCAGAATAGGGACTTATGCACTGACAGTGTGAAATTGGTGTCATTCTATGGGTAGAGGCTGGCAGGGCTCGACAGAGGGACACCTCTCTCAATTTATTTAATCTTTAAACCCTAGATGGCTTGGGGCTGGCTACCTAAAGGACCACCTTTACCCATATCAGCCTGCCTCCACTTTGAGGCCTGGCTTATGTGCCCATCTTTGACAGAAATCAGATTGGTGAGAGCAAATGAGAAGGCTTTTTTTGGATGTGGCTTCACATTTGTGGAAGTTTGTTCCATGTGCTATAAAGCAGGATATGTCTCTCCAAGGCTTGAAGCAGGCCCTGAAAACCTGTTTGCCCATTGCAGCTTTTTCTGTAATGATTTTAATTGGGTTGCTGAAATCTGTGGTGCTATTTTACCATGATTGTGTTGTCATTATAAGGTTCCATTGGGGCTGACTGCTATTTTAATGTATGTGCTGGCTAATTATTATTTGTTATTTTAGTGTAATTGATTATTTTTGTTGTAAATTCTGTACTTTACATATTATAGTTATATATTTGTTTGGCCTATGTACCTTATAGGCCGCCATCTGAGAATTTCTTTTAAAATATGGGATACAAATCTATTCACTAAATAAATAGATATATAAGGGTAATCAATTTCTGAGAGACTCTCTCCCTCCCCAAGAAGCCACAGATTCTGGCTGTCTCTGATGTTCTGAGGAAAAAGTTGGTCCTTAAATAAAACAAAACAAAAACACCACCAGCAAACCATAGTGTAGATGGTATTGCAAAACTCCTGCAAGGAGCAGGGTGGTGGTGGCAGATTTTGCAAGCTAGTTCTTTATCTTGTGCTGTTTGATACTGCTGAACATTGAGATGTTTTGACTCTTTACTTACTGCATTGCAATCTGTAGAAACAGATTCAACACAGCCATCACTGGTTGCAGAACCTGGTCTCCCTGAAGCATAGTCCCTATCTCTATGCGATGCTGTAAAAAAGCTACTCTAATAAAGATTATATTAATCTTTTTTGTATTCCAGATGCAGAAAAATAATTTTGATGAAGTGGGGAACATACGACTCGTGCTTCCTGCAGTTTGAGAAATAATGAGTCACGCACTTCCCACCACCAAGATAACTTGTAATTGCAATAAAGTAATTTATTTAGGAAGAGCCAGAACAGGAACAGCACCTCCCCCTTCTAAAACCACAGGTGGGCAAATGGACAAATTCCATCCAGAGGCAGCAAGATAAATAGCAACAGGGGATCTTCATATGGCAACATTCTGAGATATGGATCAGAAATATTAATCTAGAAATTCTAACGGTGTGGGTTTTTTTTAATCTTCAGGGCTGTGATCCAAAAACACATGATGCACTACTCACGAGCACTACTTTTCTACATTTAACCACAACACATTCATGAGACCTTTGGATGAAGCTTTCTATCTTAGATAGAAAGGGATAATAATGCTTTACAAACATAGGATAGAGTTGCCTCCAATGACAGTTTGGAGGGCCTGTAAGATTACAAGAAATATTTGAAAATTATGACTAGGCTACTGTCAGCTACTCAAAGCATTTTGTTGTTTAGGAGAGGAGTTTAAAGAGAATGTGGGTAGCACATAGTTAAACAAAGAAGAAGAAGACCATTAAAGATATTCATTCATTTCCTTTGCTTCCCTTTGTGTTCTACCAGGTTGAGCATATCAGTAGATCTGACGATTGTTTCACCCTTAGAGAACTAATCACTGGTAGAAGTGCTGCCTGCTAAAAGAGTTTAGGCAACTAGCAGACAGTAGAAGGATCGCAAACAGAGATAGAGTGCTTCTGGAAAACCAGTGCAGAAGACAGCCACTTCATCTACAGGGCAAGAAAGAAAGGGAATGTGGGGCTACCCCATCAAATATAGCAAGAAGCCTGTTCCTTGGATTCAGATGACAAGAGAGCAACAGAATGGTTGATGACAGCTGAAGGAAGAAAGTGCCATGTACTGGAAAATCTACCAACAAAACAAGCCAGCTTGCATGCTTAATAACTGGTGTTTTCAGTAGCCTTGCAAACCGAGATGCTGACATGGGAACTGGTTGTAAAGTCTATTACCACAGCCAGCAAAAAGTGAGCACACGGCTTGACAAGTGATGATCTCTCCACACATGCCTAATAACCATTTCTTGCCTATATTGCTCTACAACATAGTATCAAACCATCAAAGATTTCTTGCTTTATAATAAGGCAGACAAAAGGTATTTTGCATGGTTATGTATAATGCTTAATTGCTCATGATTACCTAAAACCCACCATATTTGAACTAGGATTCCTTCCAGATATGTGGGGTTGAGGCTGCCAGCATTGAGGTTGCCAATGAAAAAGAAGGAACACCGTATATGCTCAAAAGGAGGAGATACTCTCTATATGCTCATAAGCACTGCTTTTCACTCCGTGACTGAGCCACATAACTGGACTTAATTGGGGGCAGGTTCTACTCTGAAAAAGATGAAGCAAAATAATTGCTTTCCAGATGGGGCCTTGTATCATGAATGGGTCATTCAGATCTGATTTTTCTCTGTGTGTATTTGGCACGTTAGTGTCCACATGTTCCTGTATTTTTAGTCATGGATATCCATTGCTAATCTGCCACTTGCTGTCCATAGCAGCGATTGAAGCTTTTTTTTTTTGTCCTTCCCCTCAATTGCAAAGGCCCTCAATACCTTTGTCTGTTCTGGGCATGTGCAGAGTTATTTCTTTACCTGGGTGTGCATACCCCTTAAAAAACAACTCCAGGAAATGTTCCCAGGCTTAGTCATCATATTTCACATTGCGCAAAATAGAGGCCTGTGCTTTTTTTGGAGGGGGGAACAATATCCATATCCATTTGGTTTATTTATTTATTTAATATTGAAGTCTTGCGCAAGAGTGATATTTACCTAAGGCTTTTATAAGAGTGATAAAAAAGTCTTATGCAAGTCCTCTCTCTGTGTATGTATACTATACAATTAGACACAGAAAATTAGTCCAACATATGTACTATAATTAGATTACCCCAAGGTAACCTTTCACATGTACCAAGTGGAGACCTTGAGAGAATAGCTCCTCCTAACCAGGTTGTTGAAATTCAAACATGCCTTGAGCTTGAGGCAGTTGGTGGAAATAGTCATGCTCCAATTGTTTGGGAACAAAATAACCTGTTATAATTTGTAGATAGTGCTGGTGTAGAAGGTCATTAGCACATTTATTTATTTTTTGGTGGGCAGTTTGTCATGTGTGGTGACATTTTTGTGGGTGGTCTCTAATGCCACACCCCTAATTCTGTTTGCTGTTCACCCGAGCCAGCCTAGCCATTTTTATTTACTGGATTTTCTGCAGTAAGGGGAAATCTGGATTAAATGTAAAGAAGAAAAATGGACTGGCATTTTGATGTCATTGTTATGTAGATGCTGCAAAAAAAACTTGTGTGCACAAGCAGCTCCCATCTGGAAGCCCCTTAATTTATTGAATGTTATTTGAAACTTATCCTACCTTCCTGTTGTGTGTGGGCTTTTTTTTTGTAAATGATAGTAGTGCAAGAGAACAGGAATTACTGTTACGTTATCACATAATACAAGAAAGGGGGGAGATGACGACAACAACACATGTTTTAGAACTAAAACACGAACTGTTCAGTATGATAAGCATATTAATTGAAATTAGTCACATAGCTAACAGAAGCTAAAGGAATGCCGGATCACTTCATTTTTGCCTTTCAGCCTCATGAATGCAAAATGTGCTTGTAATCTTAATACTATTCCACAGACAGAGCATGTGTTTAAAAACTGCACTTCACAAGACTCGGGGGGAAATAAGATTCTAATGAATGGTATTTACAGTTGCTTCATTTACACATGCTTTCATTTGCTTTTCAGAAGCTACTACATAAACTGAAGTAATTAGGGATAATGTAGGCTGTTAGTCCCTTCTTAATCAATCTGCTTCTTGTTCTAAAAGTAAGTGAAAGTCCAGTAAACCTTTCAGAAATGCTATGGTATAAACAAATTCATGTATGCTGCATTTCTGCTCCCAGTTAGTCTTATAAGAATGCTTATGAGAACTGAATACAATTGCCGCCTACATTTTTTTGCGTGTTGGTCAAATAAAGAAGCAGCATTTTTTCACAGACATACACTACTAAAGTGTCTGCGTGCATGCATGCATGCATACATACACGTGTGTGGGTATCCAGTCCAGCTCAGTTATAATGATGGGAATTTTCCTGTTGAGTACAATAGGAGATGGATTGCAGTCTTTATGTGTGCTCTGTGTGTGGCAAAATTAAAGGCCTTAAAGGTGCGAGAAAGAGTATAGAAAAATCACGAACACTTCTCTCTTTACACTGACAACCACAGAAATGTTTATTAGTTGCATCTGTTTCTGGAAGAAATTAGTCAATGAGAACGTTTTACAGGAATTTTGAACATGGAACTATGACAAACACATGTTTGATATGTCTATAAAAATTTCTATAATTTTACATGCCTATGAAATGTTCAGTTGCTTGTTTATACATATATGTGTTAACCCACATATTTTCCTTTACATTTGTATCAGCAGCACAAAAGTGACATTTCTTGTCTTCCAGTGTGATGCGTTAGCTATTTAATAATAGAAAAACATGCACCTGAAAGATCCTTAAAAGAAAAAAAAAGTGTGTGTGTGTGTATCTGCTTTCCCTTTAAAGCCATGAACAATAGAAGGTCATGTGACACAGTATCCTATCATTCAGCACATTAATAGCTGTGCTAGAGTAATTACACTTGTGGTATTTTTGCCTCAAGTGAAATTCTGAAATAAGAGGATGGAAATTATGATACTGCTGATAAATATTAATAAGTGAACTTTTAATTTTTTTGCCACAATATTCAAAATGCTAAGCATCTAGCTAATGCTGAAGCGGCCTGATATGTGTTTGCCTCCAGGGACCATGATGCTTTATGCACTTAAGAAAAAAGTTTAACGGAATTAAAATTTAATATCTAATTAGAGCACGGCTAATATATTTTGAAATGAGTAGGGAAGACACACATGCCTATGTGGCATATTTGCCACATTCATTAATCTTACCTGTAAAGCAGCATTGAGAGGTGAGCAGTAGGTGTGGCTGGTCTGCATGTTTTTAATAAGTGAAGGGTTTCTGTGCAAGGAAGAAATGTAAAGAAAGGGTAAGGTTAAATACAGTCACATCTTGTGCTTCGAGAAGGCCAGGCTTTCTCCCAGACCAGAAAAGAAACAACACATAATAAAACATATTGGTGTTTTTATTTATTTATTTCATAGCTATTTTGATGGCCTTACCTACACTGAATACAAAATACTCTTTCACTGTATCTCAGGCCACATATTTTGGTTTCGGAGTCTTAGTGCCCTTTAGATGTCTTCTGAGCTACTTACCATGACTGGGAGAACATTTACATGAGGCAATCATGCATGCAGAAAGTGAGAGTGTGGGTCTTTCCCACAGAACTGACACTGTTTTCCCTCTGCCATAAGAAAGAACCAAGTTAGTCAGTCCCAGTCAACATGGTTCTATCATTTAAATGTTCTCCGAGCCTTGTAGGAGCTGTTCACAGATGCGAAGCTGGGAGAATATCTATAGGGCATCTTTAATCAAGTTTTTTGTTGGAATCTTTCCTGAACTTCTTATAATGGAGACCCTCCATGAAAATATTTAGAGTGTAGAAAACACAGGGCTATCCACCCTCTAATATCCCACATCCTCTGTTTCTGTGAGAGACACGATTCTTGTCATGGCTTCTGAACGAAGGAAGCTTGCTTAGAGCAGTGACTCATGTCAGAAACACAACACTCAATACTCTCTGAGGGAAAGTAATTCTTATGTATGTCTGTGATCCAATCATACCATATGCAGAAATACAACAGGATTACTCATCCTCAGCAGAAGAAGGGAAGCACAGAATAGAACTAGTGGACATCTTCCTCCACAGGTAAGTAGTTGTGGTGGAATCACTGTCCAGTGGAATGATTTCTAAAGGAACCACTCTAAAGCAACGGGGTGGATTCCCTACTCAGGCTTTATTCAATCCATATGAGTGATTTAGGATTGGTTCATACATTACAGGGAATCTGGGAAACCAGAACCACTAGTTATTTGGGCTTCTGCTTTCCCCAGTTCTCTGCAATGTGTGAACTACATACCTTGTGCTTGAGCAGATAGGAGAAGATGGTCTGATGTGGAGTTTAATTTATTATTATTATTATTATTATCATCATCATCATCATTATTCTTTTACCATTATCATTATTACTACTATTATTTGTGAAGCACCTAAAAAATTAGGTGTTCTACAAAACACAGTGAGTTGATCCTAACTTAGTTGGACTTAAGCTCCCATCGATTCCAGCAGGAACTCACTTTTCACACTGATTTCATTGGGACCTACATGCAATTAACGTACAGCACAATCCTAGTGGATTTCTTGCATTAGCAGGGGGTTGAAGTGAATGACCTATGATTCAGAAGTAAGTTCCATTTCGTTTAAAAAGTGTATTGCAGCTTAGTTTGGGTCCAAGCCACATGTGCCCAAGTACATTGAAAGAAAACACTGAAGGGTGAAATCCATCTGATACTACTGCTAAGAATCCTCTTCATTCCTTTTCTGAATAATCCTTACTGAAATGAAGAAAGACAAACTCAGCAGAAGCATCCAGCAGATTGCACCTGAAGCCAATTTCTATCTGGGGCCACTCAAAACAACGCTTATCCCAAATCATCAGTAAAAAGCTGCAAAACATTATACTGTATCATTTTTGGATACTTGGCACCACAACTGTGGAACAAAACAAGTTATTACAAAAGATATAAATTTGGGGGAAAAGGCTTTCTCTGTTGAAATTAGGCCTTGCCCTTTGTATTTTTAAGGAGTTTCTGTACAGAAATAGACATATGCAACTTTAAACATCAAACAGTATTTTTAAAAACTTTCCTTGCACACCGTTAGGGAATACCACAGCAATAGCTGTACATGTTTGAATGTTTTAATTTGTTTATTGTAGCAATATAAATATTTTTGATAACAAGAGGGGAGCAAGCTCAAGTAAAATTATCAGTATGAAATCAGTCTAAATCCATCTTGCTAATTGGTTATACAGCGTTACCCAACAGCAGCATGATATAAACATGTCAGTATCCCTGCAGTATAAGAAAGTGTCACCATAAATACGTCAGAAAGTGTTAGCATAGGCATTTGCAAGGAGCAGTATAATGCATGTACAACCACAACATTTAAGGGGGTTTTTTTTGCAGCAAAGGCAATGCCACTATTTTGTGAATGCGAGTCTACATGAGATGGATAAATCATGCAAAGCAACAGATAACAAAAACTGGGGGGGGGATTTGCACGCACACACACACACACAAAGCAAGTAAAAGCTCTTACTGTGTAACAAGCTCGCCAAAGTTTTCATCAGGGCAGAATTTTCGAGGACGGCCTCGTTGAATATGACGGCCACGTTTAAACTCTTCATCATCAACAGTCCAAAAGGACCCAAACTCATCCTCTACTCTGATAAAGCACTTATGCAGGGATAGGTTGGTGCGAATAGCACCCTGGGATAAGATCAGCAGCAAACGAGATGAAGTGGAAACAAAGGGACACGGGATTGGGGAATAGAACAGACATCAAATACAGGGAAAAGGAAAAAAGAAAATAAAATGCAATAAGCATAAGCAAATGGATTGTGAGGGTTAATATGCATTGCCACCTAAAAGCTACTAGCATGTGATGCAACACAAACACCAAGCAAGCAAGGGCAAAGGGAACTGGTGGGCATACAGACGGTAGTGATGAAATGCTCTGTTGTCCCTTGACTGAAACAAGATGAAACTACCTGGATTGATCTGTAACACCATCTAGCAGCCAAAGCCTCTATGTTAAAACTGTAAGCATGATCCAAGCTAGGCTAAGAAGTTCAAACATGGTGGACATACCCACTGATCTTTTGTGGCCTTCGTTTTTGGAACTCTATTTCATCCACTGTCCATACTGCCCCTTTTACGTTTTCTACTCGCACAAAACACTTGTGAAGACTAAGATTATGACGCACTGCATTCTGCAGTAGGTATAAGAGAGAAAACATTGAAAAAAAACTTTCCATGAGAAAAAGAGACTTAGCATTGTCCATGAACAACAGCATTGTCTGCTGGCAAGTCCCCTTTCCCTCACCCGCCCTCCACACTGAACTATATCATATTTACATGTTTAAGATTTGCAAAAGAAATACCATGAAAATCATCTCCAGATTCTTTGACTAGAAATCAGGACTTTTTTTTTTAATCATTCAACCTGGGCAAGGATAAAAAACATCATTGTCATTTTACATGCGTTTGTCATCTACGGGCTCATATCAAACCATGTCACAGTACAATAGGGCTCAAGTATTTTTTAAAACAAAAGGTAATCTTTCCCCAAAAACATATCCTGTCCTGAAAAAGGGAAGGAAGACTACAAAGACAATGAAAAAAATGTTTGGACAATCACTGAGGGTCTGATTCTTCTAATTAAATTTTCAAGACCTGCCCAAAGTTCAAGAAATGTTGGTCACGTCTAGCAATTCCGTACATAAGTCAGATCCAGATAATTAGCTGAACTCAATGGAACAACTTAGCGACTTCACTTAAGTCTCACTCATTTAAATGGGAACTGAGTGCAACTAGTATAGTCAAGATTCAACCCAGTTAAAAATATATCAGACCTATCTCTGGAAAAACTCTGAGTCTTTCACCATATGCTCCAATAGGGAAGGTGCCTTTCATTTCTGGTTACTGGCTAAGCATTTGTAAGGCCCATGAAGAATACTCTTTAATATCCAAAGAATAATTCACTGCTTGTGGTACACATATTGCTATTAATGCAGTGAACATCCATATCCATTCAGTCATGTTTCTGATGGTTTCACCAGATTAATCAAAGCATAATTGTTTTAAGGTTCACACTTATAGCAGTAGCACCTAGTACTGCATAAAATATTTCATTATGGTACAGTTCATACTACCAGAGTATAGTATTGCAGAGGGACAAACCCTGCTGTTCCTCCCAATCCCTAACACTACCTGTTCCTCCAATTCAGGAAGGCCAGCAGGATACTCTTCTAGTGGGCCATCCAAGCTACTTCATCTATGACAGAGATCTCCCTAAGCTGTCTACATAGTCTATCCTAGAGAGCGCTATCACTTAAAGACAACTGATAGCTAATAGAAAGGAAGGAGACCAGAAATACTTAGGTCAGCGACTTGCATCTACCAACTTGTCAAAGGGGAGGATAGTTTACAAGCATGAAGCCAGAGAAACATATGGGCAGGTGTTCTAAGCTCTGTATTCATGAAATCGGGCATATATAGTGAAAGGTATTCTAATTGTGGCTGTCTAAAATCACTGTGCAAACCAAGGTTAGGCACAACACATTTATCATATTAATTAAACAGCAGAGGGAGGTCTGAGTTATGTGGGGGAGGGGGTTCCAAGAATCCTTTGATATTGCAGTTTTGCTGTGTAACTAATTTCCTTGCCCTTGTAACACATCCATTCCATCAGAAGAGGCTAAACAGACAGTCCAATGTACTTGAACTAATCCAGGAGTGTATGTGTTTTGGTCAAAAAAAAATATCAATGAAGATTCCTGTAACCACACATAGGAAAATTGGTGAGGAACAACAATATGAGTTAGTCACTTCTGTTCCTCTACTAGCCAAGGCAGGTGAAAATCCAAGCCATTTTCTGTTCTACCATTTCACTATGTATAGAGATTTGACTGTGTGGTTATTTCATTCCTGAAAATGTGCTTAAGGAAAAGCAGCCATGTAACTGGAATCCTGTGCATGAGTGAGGCTTTTTTAAAAAAATGCATGGGGACCAATCCAGTCAGTCCCTTACACTTGGTTGCATGTGCACACAGCCTTCTCCAGAGTATTGCTGGAGAGGTTTCCAACCAGGTGGTGTGTGTACGTGTGTGTCAACATCACCACACAGAGCAGCCCATGCAGGAGGGTGTGGGGAAAATATGGCAGGCAACTGGACCAACAGCATGAACTTTAATTATAACAAATACATTTTTGAGTTGTGTGGGGAAGAGAGAGAACAGGATTACATATGTATCATGATTCCTGCACAGTCTCGTTCACAGTGCTATTGTTGACCATGGAATAGAAGACTTCTTCCTCTCTAGGAAGCAATTTTCTTTGACAATCGTTCCCAATTGTGCAGAGACAGCACAGTTGCCGAGGCTGACATGGACTTACGAAAAACAAAACCTATAGGAGATGACTTCGGGATTTTGATTCTCATTGTTGATAAGAGAAAGGAAAATGTTGCTCTGTATGTGAAAACCACACACAATTCAAAAAGAATGCTAATAAAGTTGTTTATCTGAATATATTCTTATTTATGAAAATAATTACATAGCAGTACACAATTTTTTGCTTTGGTGTAACATTTCATTGGCTAGCAATCTATTTGCAAGTTCCCTGGCGTTTCATTTGGAATACTTTTACCCTAAATGGGTTAATTTGGACTTAATCTGATCCTGGCTGAAATTAAGCCAGTTTAAACTTGGTTACAATTCAAGTTAAGGTCTGCTGTGTTCTCAATAATATCATGCCAAATCCTCAAATCACATTTTCGGCAATGAAAGATGGCAGTATTAGGAACCCAGGAAGATATTGTTCCCATAGATCTTCAAGAGCCTACATCAAATCCATGGCAACTATATCTCCCATGGATGGCATGCTACTCTGACAACCACCAAGGTATACTGGGGACTGCACAGCAAGACCTCTCCACTATGTCAGTATGAGAAAGAGAAGCGGGCATCTAGTGCCAGGCTCTAACCCGAACTTCAGAGGAAAGGTTGTAATAGACTTCGGTCTTTCATAATAGGGGAAGTTCATTTCTGAATCCTCCAATTCCAAATTTTAACACCAATACACATCTATGTCCACTATTCCTTGTTTGACAGCTATTGATTTTAGTGATTTTTAAAGACTTTGTTGAAAAGGCACTAAAGGCTTTTTCCATTTCATGTGTGTATGTGTAGAATATGGTGCCAACACTGAACCTTAGATCGAATAAGTACAGCAAATATTGGCCCTTTTGAGACAGAAATGCAAGAGAGGAGCATGGACACTGCTCAAGGCATGCACAGCCGAAACCTTATTAGTGCCTGTGCCCCCGGGAAATAAAAATGAGTGAAAGATGAAATGAACATTGATCATACCTAAATGAGTGTGGCAAAAAGATGAAATAGAGTGGTATTTTAGCCTCTGTGAGGTAGGTTAAGCTAAGAGATGATGACCTGTCCAAGACAATCTAGTGTGAGTTTTGTGGCAATATATTACTGTATTATTTTAGATAGCAATGGGTTATTTTTATCTTTTATGCCATCTTGGAAAATTTCCAGTGGAAAGGTAACAAAATGCCATAAAAAGCAAAACAAATATTCCTGAGTGAGGACTTGAGCCCAAATTTTGCACACCTAAGCTCAACATTGTAGCCCTTACACCACATAGACTTATGAGTGTTCTCTAAGTTGCTTCTCTAACTTAACAACTAGAAGACCCTCTGGCTATGAAATTTACATATGTGATCCATTACACCATGCAGAGTGATATCCCACATTAGTCATCCTCAGAGTAGACCCCACTGAAATCAGTGGAGTTAAGTAACATCGTCCATTGATTAAAATGGGTATGACTAACACTGGATATCACCTGCAGGGTTTTGCTTTCAGAAGAGAATCTTCAAATTGTTATTTTTTAAAAGTCTCTTGCTGCCGCCTCCCTCCAGCACCACCACCCACTTCACTTCACAGTTCAAAAGTGGTTTGGGCTTTGGCACAAAAGCTTTTTTAAGGTGGTACCAGCAACATTTCCCCCCCTTCTTCTTTTTAAACTGCTGTGCCAAATCCCCAAACGTTTTGAACTGAGGGGAGGATAAAGAGCAGTTTGGGGGTTGGGTTGCTGGTGAGGGAGCAGCTTCTTAGAAGGAAACTCTGCAAAACCTTCAGGTGCCAGGTGTGCCACTTTGGACTGCAGCCATTTTGAAAGAAATGATTATTCTAAGAGAATTTGAACACACAGAGAAATTAACTAAACAGAGTCAATCTACTGAAATTTAAAGCACCAAGGGTACTTTGTTAAATTGCTAGATTTAATATTTTTATTGGCGTGCGTCTTTACTGCTGTGCCCAATTAACCTGTATTGTGTTTCATAATACACTAGTGAATGTTTTGAGAAGTTGGCATGCTAATTTAAGGCAGGTGTATCAGCTGGCTGAAAAGTCAGTTTTCTATGAATCCGTGGAGAAAGAGTTTGTGGTTTCCAGTTAAAAGAATGTGTACATAAAACCACCATCTGATATAGCTTCTTCTTCACCCTTTCCCCTGCACCTTCACAGCTGAAATGTTTCAGTGCTAGGAGCAACTACACAAGCCAACTGGTAGTTTAATCACAGATTGTGGAGGCAAAAGAACAGTAATAGGTATTCAAATTAGCAGTATTTCAAAGGCAGAAGAATATTTCTGCCAACCAGCAAGTTGTTTGTGCCGATAAGAGACACCCAGTGTGTGTCAAAATAACTGATCTAGATTTCAAAGTCCACACACTGTTACAATTGCTTTTGTCTGCAAAGCTTTCTGTTCTGTACATGTCAAATATGAAAGCAAGAGGGATACATGGCAATAAAGTATACCTTCCACGTTGCTGCATTGCGTCTGAAGTAGGCAAACATTCGTGTGAACCAGTTGTAGATTTCATTTAGTGTTAGCTGCTTTTCTGGAGATTCAAGAATAGCCTGAAAAGCAATTAAAATGCAATGATGATTTAAGACTAAATGAGTAGAAAACACACCTGCGCATTTGTGTGAATAAATAAAACAAAATGTGACTCAGAGCACAAAATCCAAAAGAAGGCTTCACACTACAATCTAAGATTAATGGTTGTATTTAATAGCTCAATGGCAAAATTCAAAATGGAATTATCTAATTGTTTTTGAGTTTTATTTCTGTTTCCTTACAGAAATATTAATTTATTAGTCATTCATAAAGCAGAATCAAAGAGAAATGCAAAACATTTCACTAGCTGATTAAAGCTTAGTAATTATTTTGAGCTCAGATTAATTCTAGGGATCAGAGATTACTGTAGCTTGTGATAATTGACTTGCCATCTTTAAACAGGCTCATTTTCACTGTTGTGTGAAATGAATTTCCTAATAATCACATCGTATAGTAATACTTAATCAAAAGCAATTATGGTATATGTATTGCAGTTGTGAAAAAAAAACTCTTATAGTGAAGGCTTCAGCACGCCTGTATGCTTAACAGGCTTTTAATCTGTTCTGCCTATAGCATCACATACATGTACAACCCTGCATCTAAACAGGGTGCTTAGTATGTTCTTACTTACCTGCCTAATTAAAGATGCATATGTAAAGGGTGGCCTGACTTCTGCATTCTTGTAGAATTCTTGGTTCTGCGCAAGATCTGCTAAATAAAGTACAGGAGTCCTTTATTACCATGGCCCACAGTTTACATCAGTGATACATACATGAGAACGTAAGGATCTTTCTGTACATTCTGTTTACCTGAAGAGATGGGCACATTGTATTTGTCAGAGTACCGCCTTCGGATAGGTCCGACGTTATGCATGCTGGTAGTAGTGATGACAGAAGGTCCTTGTGTGATGGGAGTGATGGGTGCTGTTGGGGTGGTGGGGGTATGAGGTAAGCTCTGTGGAGACGCCTCTGAAGCAGTCTTTGAAAGTGTGACGCTAGATACAAGATTCAGCTACGAAAACAGAAAAAGCAGATTTCATTTTAAAAAATATTTTTCACAATTTTTTCCCTCATGAATAGTAGTAGTTTTGTAATTAAGAGTATGAGTTGCAGGCCAGGAAGTCTCTGGTTCTAACAACACTTGAGTCATAACCTTGGGCAAGTACCATCTTTCTCCTCAGGTCCAATCTGCAGCATTGTAAGTTAATGAGGTGCTTTGAACACTCTAAAGCAGAGGTAGACAATG
The DNA here is from genome assembly GCF_030035675.1 of Rhineura floridana. NCBI lineage: Eukaryota > Metazoa > Chordata > Lepidosauria > Squamata > Rhineuridae > Rhineura > Rhineura floridana. The sequence goes on along the minus strand of NC_084482.1, from coordinate 174,358,510 downwards.
TGGTGCCCCCAAACACTGTCTGACTACAACACACAACATCCCTCATCAGAGGCCATTCTGGCTGAGGCTAATGGGAGCTGTAGTCCAAAACAACTTGAAGGTACCATATTTGCTACCCCTGCTGTTTTATACTTTATATTTTATACATTTTATGAATGAACAAAAAGTAAATATTTGCTATTGCTTTAAGTAAAGAAAGAAGAACCATTATCTCTTTCACATTTGGTCACCTTAGCATCCAGTGAACATTTTCATGTAGATATGAAGAAAAGATTGGACTTCAAGTCTCACAACTCTAGCATTATCAGTTTGATTGTATGAGTCACTACAGACTTAAACCAGTTTTACAATTATTCCCTCTTCCCAGGAAAACCTGATAATGAAGAAGATGTGGAGAAGATGGGAGCAAGACACAACATGGCTCCAGTTTTTCATCCTTTGAAGCTAAAAATAGCTCTTGGGAGGATTTGCATTGGAAAGTCATTGTGAGTGGAAAAGAGGTAAACACCCCGACATTATGGTGGCTAATCTAATCCCTCCCCCAAGGCTGTCACTTTTAACTAACTAAACAAAAGGGCATGGGAAATGCATTCACACATTTTTGATATCACACCTAGCTTGCCCCAAATCAGGATCAAATCCTATGCTCATGTAACTGGAAGTAAATCCCATTGAACTAGTGGGGCTGACTTCTGATCAGCCATGTAAAGGATTACACTGCAAGTCTAGCAAACCTGAGAGGTATTTTTTCTTCCATCTTACTTATTGTAATTTATGGTATTGCAAGTACAAATAATATATACTTGGTTGATTATGGTTAACTAAAATCAATCAGGCTTCAGGCCCTCATGCACAGATAATCACAACTAGTTAATTTCAATATGCAAGTTTTTTTATTTTTGAAAACTTCCACTGGTGTCACCAACCCTTTCTTTTGCCTCCTTGCAGGTAAACCTCTTGAAAATTAGCTGCATTAATTCAAAGCAATTTTCCTAAGAAAGTAATCAAAAGGCCTCATGAGGAGATTGGAAAATTTATATTTTTTGCCATAAGGATTTATTATGATCAATACTGAGTGTGCTTTTTAAACTTATATTTTCTTTTCCTTTCTGTATCTATCCTTGATATTATGAGATTTCCACTGAAAACTGATGGCTGGAAACAACCAACTCTTACTCATTGGACTTATCATTGATTTTCCTTCTGTAGATGTAACTAGACAACACAACACCACCTCTTGCATATATCATTGCCTGGATATTTCATATGCAAAACATGGGTTACTTAATTGTATCCTGCCTCAAACAGTTGAGAAAAACAGGTCCATATAATCAGTTAATGAACATGGCAAACAGTTGGCAGCAAAAAGTGCTTAGCTGAACCATGCCTGTGTTTCCCCGTTAACACAGATCACTACACTCAGATGCTCATAGATACAAGTGTGCTTAAAAGATATGTAAGACAGGAAGGAACATAGGAATTTGGGTGACCAAAAGACACGATGACCTTTAAAACACAATAACTAAATGGAAATCTCAGTGTTCAATGGCAATATACATCTGGGTACAAACAATAGAGGAGGACTACTTGTGTCCTAAGTTGTGAGCTTCCCAGAGCCACATGGTTAGACAATGTTGGCAAGGCCATTCTAACTCAAAATCAGTATAGGTTATTGTGAGAATTTGAGAGACATCAGGCTACTTTGGAAAACTGTTGCGGGGGAAGGGCAGATACATGCACCCATCCCAGAGCTTGGGATACTAGAGGCTGGGACAGAGTGGAAGTGAAACATGTTCAGAGAAAGGCAACAAGGATGATCAGGGGACTGCAAACAAAACCCTATGAGGAGAGACTGAAAGAACTGGGCATGTTTCACCTTGAAAAGAAAAGACCGAGGGGAAATATGATAGCATTTTTCAAGTATTTGAAAGGTTGTCACACACAGGAGTGTCAGGATCTCTTCTCATTTGTCCCAGAGTGCAGGACATGAAAGAATGGGCTCAAGTTACAAGAAATCAGATTTCGGCTGAACATCAGAAAATACTTCCTAACCGTTACAGCGGTATGACAATAGAACCAATTACCTAGGAAGGTGGTGGTATCTCCAGTGCTGGAGGCATTGGGTATGCCTTAAGCTGGATTCCTGCATTGAGCAGGAGGTTGGTCTCGATGGCCTCATAGGCCCCTTCCAATTCTACTATTCTATAATTCTATGATAAATGTGTTCTAGTCCATGTAATTTCTCCATTTACAGGCCTTTCTTATATTTATTCATTTATCCAAAACATTTTATACCACCCTTCATTAAATATTCCAGGGCTGTTTACAACACCTAAATACCAATACAATAACAACAGTCCATTTAAATCCAATAAATTCAGGGAAAACAGCAACAACCGTAACAGCCAGACAATTCTCAATGTCTTGGTATCTATGACCAGCTAAACTACACAGTACATTAGTAATGTACCTGTTTTTACATGCTTAGGACAGGGCATATTACTTCATAAACAAAAAGCAGCCATAGGGGTGAAGGAGAAAGACAGATTGGAATGCAGTGCAGGGGTTTCTCCTGCTGAAAATCCCCATCAAGCTTCAATTTGCACCCCCAAGTGCTATGTGCACCAAATTGCAGCTGGGGTGCATGTGTGTATTTCCTGGCAGGAAAACAGTATGGGAGGAAAGGGTTACACCCTTGCATCACATCCCAATCCGGATCCCCTACCCCAAGCAACTGAGTTTGGTTGAGAAAAAACATGTAAGAGGAAACACAAGTAATGTTTTGCTTGTCCCTTAGTCATTTCCACTTATAAAGCAAGGGAAAAGAGCTACGCTCAAGAAAACGGAGGAGGGAACACAATCCCCACATACCCCTGACGTACAAGATGCTGAGGGAAAAGAGGCAGCAAAATTATTTTTTGCAAACAGCAGCAATTTAGTATGAATGGGGCCTAACTATTGAAAACAAAAACTAGCTGGTAGATCCTTAATCTGGTCTCATGACTGAGAGGTAATATGGACATTTTGCTTTCAAATCACGCAATTACACGAAATGACAATTGCAGAATCAGAATCAAACTTGTGGCAGTGTTCTCGCCTGAAATCACAAGGCCAAATACTAACTTATGCAACTTATAGGGCTGTCTCAATTTTTTTTTACTTAGGAGTACTGGCTGATTGCACCAATTCTGTTATGTCCCTCTGGCATCCAACCATCCATCACATATGAAAAAAGCATAGTAAGAACAATAGTGCAACTGAGAAGTCTTGCTAAGAAATTAAATCTACTTCATTTTCTTCCATTCTTAAAGTGGGTGTTTTTAAACATCACAAGCAGATCTGAATCAATTTCCAGTGCTCTTCCATTGCACAAGCTCAGGAGATTGGCTCTCCTGCTGGAAAGAGCACGGATACTGTTTCATCATTACTGTTCAAACCACTCAATTTCAAACAAGTTCAATTCTGTTTTTACTGTTAAAAAGCTTTAACATTTAATCTGTTTCTACTAGGAATCTGGGGAGGGGGGAAGCCCAGAGGTCAATGTTCTTCAGTTAAATAATTTGAATTGAGTTAAATTTCTTTAGGCTTTTCAGAGTAGGTAGCACAACTAGAAATAAACACAGAAAGTGAGGAAGAGTAAAGGGAGGGGGGTGCTGCCTTTAACAGGCTTGACAAATGACACTGTGATTCACACCCACTGTTGGGCTGCCACTAATAAGCTACAGAGGAAGCAGCCAATCTCAGCTAATTACCAGATAAAATTGTATTGTAAGGACTCTAATTAGGAGATGCTTATGGAGGTGATCTAATGATTAAACGCTGCATTCGAATGACCCCACCATCAATGTGCAGTGGTGCAAGATGTCACTGGAATATTTTGTAGAAACAGTAATTTTATTTCGGGGGGAGGCAGTAATATTTGTAATAATGGCTATGAGGTAAACTAATTAAAAGACAGTTCCTAGAGGAAGGCTGTGGCTTTGAGCAGCTGTGGCCGTTCCAAAACAAAGTGCCAAATCTCGACAGAGGAACTGCAGTCAAGTGGAAAATTTCTGCCTGACCTCTGCTCTTGCTATTAATTTGCAGGAAAACTAATGACACATATACATATTCCCACAAAATTGTTCTAATTGCTAATTTGCCAAAGGAGCCCAGTTTCCAAATTAAACATGACTGCAGTCTGAGAGGAAAGAAGAAAAAGAAAAGGGGGTAGGTGGTGGAAGGTGGAAATCTAGCATAGCATTCTGTTTCACTTCAGACAATGGTTGGAAGACAGAACCAACAAGTCAATGAAACAATGACCTAGTCACTTACGATAGAAGTTTTGCTTGTCAAACTTCTGTTCGATGATAGCAGCTCACATTTTTCAAGAGGCCCAACCTTTGTCAGCTACTGTGCCAAAAACGTAAGGGGAAGCAGGAAAAGAATGCACACACAGCAGATTTGAGAATGCTGTTTTCATTGCTTCAAATTCAGCTATTAATTGTGAATTGGAGCAGAACTACTCTATGAATGGTGTAGGTTTTTGTTGCGATCTAAAATATTAATCTTCATTATAAACTATTAAATATCGTCATCAATTAACAATGAAAAAAGGCTCATCTAGCAGCCAAAGATGATTATGCAGGGCAAAGATCAGGAAGGGTTTGGAATGGGAGAGTTTCTTTTCCTGATGGAAATGCCACACCATTTTTCAATGTTTGTATTTTCTATTTAAAACGTTTTGCTCTGATTGCAAAAGTTGCTCATAAAGGCGCTTGACATGCACAAAATTTCCACTTTGGTATAATTTATTTTGATGAGGTATCATTTTGGCTAGAGGGATAAGAGAGACAAGTATCAACCCAGGCTTTATTATTGCAGAGAACAGTCCTTATACTGGACGTGCCAGTGCAAGCTTATTTTGTCCAGTGAAAGCGATGGATGACAGGCTCAGTCACAGGCTTATGGCTACTAACTACTTGGCATTTATGGGAGCGAACTACTTGTTTTTGTCTCAGTAACAAGCAGATAGAGCATTAGTGCTTTACATCTTGTAAGTATCTTCACTAAGGATCACTATACAATTCAGGACCTGTTTGAAATAGTTGGCTTTTGTACCTGGACATGGAAGGTACTTATGAATTAATAACGATTTCTGTTCTCTACTGCTGAGAAATAGCTGACAATGTATTCTGGCTAAGGATGAATTCTACATAACTCAAAAAGTGTGTATTACTATAAACAATAGAAGTTAATCTAGGAACATGCAGCACTTTCTGAAATGTCTGTTGCAACTCTTGACTACTAAAGGGTTTTAAAAGAAAAAGGATGCGAACTGTCCTAAAATTGAATGACTACAAACTTTTTACCACACAGGATTTTAAAAAATGCACTTTTAAGACTGCATCAATTTCACCTGAAGAGAGTTAGAGTGAGTGAGAGAGAGAGAGAGAGAGAGAGAATAATTTGAATCTTCTCCAGTTCATTTTGAAAAATAACAATACAAAAAGATCTTAGGCTAAAAAAAAAATTCTTACCCAACCCCACCTCACCAATGGTACAAAAATCATTAGTTTTAAACATGCCTGTGTACAAGTGTGCAAACACACACAGGAAAGACAGAGTCACCAACTTAAAATAGTTTCCATGAGGTCTAAGGTAATGCATGCAAATGGTGGCAAAGAAGCAGCAAATACACCAGAAGAACTAACACATTTTAAGCAGAAAAATCATGCAAGCTATGCTGAGCCCATCTGTGGTGCTTTGGGGCACTATTTACTCTACTGTTGATGCTGCCATTCTGACTATGGTTGAAACAGTTGCTATTAATTTACTTTAGGCATTCTGAGAGATGGGCAGTGATTGCTAAGCCACTGTGAGCGTATGGGTGTTGGGGCTGTTAGATTTTGTGTGCTTTAACACTACACCCATGAAAATTTTACATATGAATATTACATATACCTCCACACAACACAGGATTTGGCAGGCAGCAATCACTTAGCAGGTGTTGTTATTGGCAGGGACACTAAGGAAACCCAAGTTGAGGAGTGGGACTTAATGAAAAACAGTATATAAAAACAGCTTTTGTGTGTTGCATTTGCAAATCTCTTTTTATTGCTTCATATTATTATTTTTCAAACTATAAAATACAGCTACAGCAGCTAAAATGCTCAGTCATTACCTCACAGTTAAAAGGCTATTTTTTAATGCTTTGTTTTTACAGTTGCTAAAAACAGGATTTCACAACAACCCTAATTGCTGTGGTTAGGGTAAAGGAAAATACATAAAAAATAGCCAACAGTTATGTCAGCTCTATAAAGACGGGTGTACTGCCAGGTATGCAAAAAACACTTTTGAGCCAAAGAAACAAGAATGCATATTCTTTCTTTCTTTCCTGAGCAGTAATTTGTAGCTATGCAAGTGTCACCTAAAAGCATATTGTGCCTTGGTTTCCCTCTGTCATCTCAACCCCATACATAAATGAAAATAATGGAACAACTATTGCTTTAAGTATGACCTCAGAATATAAATGCTTCTAAATTCTGTCATAAACAAAAACTGTCATAGAGAACCAACAATTAACAGACAACCAGAATACTGGATTTCTTTTGATAAGAACATGAAAGAAAAATACTGCTGTGGACTGCTGTAATATTTATTGGACAATATTGATTAATTGTTGCACACAACAGAAATTACAGCCACCTTTTGAAGTGCGAGTTTAAAACGGGCAGGTATTCTCTAGTCTATTACTCTTGCCATTTCCACTCTTGGAATACCTCACAACAGGATTGACTAGAACAGCAGATGTCTTAAGATGGCCTTACCTACAACAAATTGTTTGAGGCTTCACCAGCGTTAATGAAAGCTAAGCAAAGATTGACAGTTCATCTGAGGATACTTTCCCTCACTCCAACTCTCAGAACAAGAAGCAGACTAACTGAAAACAGAGGTATGCAAGACGACAGGTCTCTTGGAGCACCCGAAGGTTCACTGAACCCCTGCCTAGTCAATCAACAAAGTATAAAAGCATACAGTTTTCACCTCCTGACCCAGTCAGGTTATGAACACAAGGAAGGCTGTGTAGCTGAGATCAGGAAGGATGATTCTCGTGGTCCTAAAGACATGAGGAGAACTATCATTCTGAACCAGAGCAAAAATCATTGAAGCCTAAGATATTATGTGCACTGGCTTGTATAGAAACCTTTAGTTACATGCAAAAGTTTTGGGGACCTTACCATTGCCAGTCCAACTTGGTTAAGACTGAATAGTTGCATTCCATATATTTGCCTAATTATATTTGACTGTTGACTTTCATGTCATCCAGTGGCTATGAATTCCATAAGCAAATAAAGATTTTAGCACAATAAAACTTGGAAAATACAGTTAGCTGCCTGCTGCAGTTTGATTTTCCAGTTCAGGGGAAGTTTGGCTTTGCTTTCCTCCTCCACAGGCACATTTTTATAGCTTGGTCCTCATGTTCATGGCTTCTCGCTGCTGCTTGTTAATAAATAATTATTTATTTTTCTTTAGAATATCTTCTGTTTTGCATCTTGGTGAACACCTTGTGTACACATACATACACCACATTTGAAAGCTGTTTATAAAGTACAATGCTTTCATTAAATGTTTATTGGAATTACATTAACTTCAGCAGGACCTTAAACATGTGGGTAATATATGATAGCTAAGAAATGTGCAGGCACTCCAGCACACTGCAAAGAGACCACTTATTTTAAGGAGATAATATCATACATGTTTCTTCCTGTGATTATATCTGACAAGTTGCTGCTCTCTGTGGTTGGATGGATTCCTGATTCATTGTGTTTCATTGGGAACTGATCAAAGAGTTCAGCAAAATATGGTGCTAATTTATGTACCTAGTCAAGATAAAACACTTGACTAATGAGAAACCAAATAATATTCAGCTAAACCTTATATTGTACAGCCAAACCACTCTTTTTAACTGATTATGACTCTTAATTATAAGCATTACAAGCTTTTCAGATCTCAAACTCTCCACTCAGTCATTAATAAGTTGTAATTTTGAATCTTTGTTTTATTGCTGTGTTTGGATCAGCTATGACTTTCTCCTTTAAAAATGGGCAAAAATATTAAACCTGACATATACTTTGCATCATTTATAGGGAGAAGAAAAAAAATTAATTACTAAATATGAAGAATACTTTGCATTGCAGTATTGGTCATCGGATCTCTCCCAAAGTTCTATCCTGCTGAGTTAAAAGGACTGAGGTCTAGCATAGACTCTGTGATGCCTGTGCTATTCCCCCCCCCACACACACACATACACAGGGAAAGCATAATATGCAAAACATTATATTCCTACATTTTATAATTAATTTTCAAATGCTTCACCTATACATATTTTAATAATTTCTGATTTATCTGATGGTATCTGTAATAAATTTTTCTATATTTCAATAAATGAAAAGAAGACCGTTTCAATCCAACAACAGAGTGTCATACAATATAGGCCTGTCAGGCACCAATTTTTACTTCTAACATGTAAGTTAAAGGATAAGGAATTTATAATGCTGCCTGTGAACGAAACCACTTTTCATACACAAATGTGATCTCCCCCCCCCAAACGGTAATACAACAGTGCATTTACATAAACTAATCCAAACAATCTATGTATTTGACAATGGCAAACCTCACACAGACTGCCTATTGTTGGTTTACATCTTGGAGTTCTTTATGTTGGCTTGTAACACTGCTCTAGCTGTCAAAGGTTTGACTTGGACTCTAAATAAATGGTTATACAAGTGCTGTGCAGCGATATTGGACTTCTTTGGAAAAGAAAACCTGCTGTGTATGAATTCAAAAGCTATTAATTTTTCAGTCAAAAATATTCATGCCTATTTCTTTTAATAGAGAAACACTGTGCTGAGCAACTGAGAGATAATGTTGACTAGTGGTACAGAATTTTCAATAGAGTAGTTAAAAATAAATTTAGTAGGTGGTCCCCATCAAAGCTATAATTTCGCAGAATGTAAAACATTTTTAATACTAATCAAGACAGTGCATCCTCCCCCCCTTTTCCTAGATCACTTTTGCTTCTCCTATTGCTTTTTCCTGTTTATTGTCTGTGTTGCAGTACTTATCATGGCATCCTCAACTGGTATTGCTGGACAAAAGCTCCCATATTTTCAGTAGCAAGACACTGCTCTCCAGGCTGACCACTCCTCATTAACTTGCAATTATCTTCCTACAGATTATGTGTTTGGGGGTAGGGGACAACGCTTGCATGCATGCCTATTAAAAGAGCCCCCATAGTATCTTTCCTCTAAGTCGTAAAAACATCACTTTAGTTTGAAGGCTCATATTTGGTATGGGAAAGAAGTATGGGTTTGGTGGTGGGTCAGAGTGGGGGAGCGTACATTCTGCTTGGACTCACAGTTCCTACAGAGCCCCTGCTACCACCTTGTAGAGAAGAGAGAAGAGGTTGAGTATGGGTTCGGGGGAGGGGGATAAGCTAACTGATAACAGGGCTATAGTATTATTTAAGTATTTATTTAATTTATATCCACCCTTCCTCCCAGAAAAACACTAAAGCACTTTAAAAACCTTAAAAACAAAATACTTTAAAACACATTAAACAAAACATATTTAAAAACATAATAAAACAAAACATCTTAAGAACATATTTAAAAAAACAACTTTAAAAATGTTTTAAAAAGCAATTCCAGCACAGACGCAGACTGGGATAAGATCTCTACTTAAAAGGCTTGTTGAAAGAGGAAGGTTTTCAGTAGGCAACGAAAAGATAACGGAGATGATGCCTGTCTAATATTTAAGGGGAGGGAATTCCAAAGGGTAGGTGCCACAACACTAACGGGCCGCTTCCTATATTGTGTGGAATGGACCTCCTGATAGGAGGCGCTCACCTGCAGAGCACAGTGATCAAAGTTAAGACTTTGTACACCAAAACCAGAACTTTGAAATTGGCCTGGTACCTAATGGGCAGCCAGTGCAATTGTTCAGCAGTGGAATAACATGTTGGCGATACCCTGCACCAGCTGCAGCTTCCAGACCAACCTCAAAGGCAGCCCCACAGAGAATGCATTACAGTAATCCAGCCTAGAGATTACCAGTGCGTGGACAACAGTAGTAGGAGCTCCAAGGGTTAAGAAAGAAGGTTCTCAACAAAGAGAGTTGGAGTCCTGCTACTAAGCTTCTTCAAGCAGTTTTCTGTTTATCATATGAATATCGTTTGGTGCTTCTATTTTTTTTAAGAATCAGGGAATCCCCAAAAAAGTCTCTGAATTAAACTGCTATGAAGAGAAATCACAGGAAGGCTGCACATAAGGAGAAAGTGTATCTCATCTGCACATTATACTTAGAGAACCATTACCCTGTTTGCATCACTCCATAAGAATCTACTCTCCAGAAAACCCTGAGATGGATCAAGAGAATAAAAGGGATCAGGGATTCTACTAAAATGTTTGATCTTACATTTAAAAAAAATAGTTCATCTATAAAATCAGAGTACCACATCCTAAAATGACAAAAAGGAAACACAGCATCTTCTTAAACACAAGGTGCATTACTCCTTTCCTCAAAATGCTTTAAAATTCCTTATGGCTTAATGTGATTATTCCCAACTGAGGTAGTGATTTGCTTTGAGATTTAAGATTTGTAAGATTTAAAGGTATGCTACCATTATTTGATTTTACTTTGAGTTGTGCAAAAATTGAGTGTTGACAACCTATAGTCAACTTTAATCAATATGCAGCTTGAATCAATATGCAATGCAATGCGAAGTTTTGAGTTACCATTTTTTGGCTTTTTTGCCCGCTATAAATAAAACAATATATATGAGATTCATGGGGACTGAAATAAAAAGGAGTCAGATTATTAACCCAGCAAATATAATTATGATCATCTTCATCATTGAGTGTGTGATTATAACCTTCTTAAAATATGAATTTTGAAAAGTGAGGGTGGCATTTCAGAAGATGGCTAACCAAGTGTTGTGGTACATTGTACCAGATCCATCACAAGATTTATTTAATATCAGCAGTGTTCTTTATTTATTTAATTTATTTTAGTTATGTAAATTAGGAGAATAGAAGCTAGTTAAGAATTAGGCTTCGGTCCTAAACAGATTTCCTGGGAGCTCCCGTTGTGCTTAATGGGACTTATTTCTGAGTAGATATTTGTAAGATTATTAAAGTGCAACTTTAAAGATGCATATTCAGAATTAACTCCAATTGGGCTTACTCCTAGGTAAATAGATACAGAATGCAGTCAAAAGAATAGAAACAAATTGCATATTAGTTTTTGCAAAATCAAAGAATCAAATGCAATACATATAGAACAGTATATATTGTTGCGTACCACCCCAATCTCTGAGCGGTGAGATTTCTAGGGATCCCTGCGCTTGCCAAGGGTTTGGTTTCCTTTGGGCAGAAGGTCAGTGGAGACTGTGGTGTCTTTATGAAATATGGTTTATTTATTTACACACATTCCAACGTGAGCTTAGGATGGAGGAGTTCAAGGCATTAGCAGTCCAATGTCCAGCTTTTCCATTAGGGTTACAGGAGGCACCCCAAAGCCATGGTGCAGAGAGCCAGTCTCTCTGCCTGCCTCCAGTTCCCAGCCTTTCTCAGACACAACTCAAAACACAAGCCTCTCCTCGGCCCCAGGATGGGGGGGGGGATGCTCTCCTGAAGAGTTTCAATGACAAAAGGATCTCCCTGGCCCATTCACCAGCGGGTGGGCACCTGATAGACCCATTACCCCACCTGGCCACTCTATTAGATTAACAAAAGAAACTCATCTGACCAGCAGAGTGGGTTTCTCATCCCCAGGCACAAGTCTCCAAATCAGAGGCTGGAAGGGGATTCATAGAAATTATCCATCTCAACCCCAAAGCCATAACAATATGTTACCTGATAGTTACTATTCCAAGCTTAGTAGGTAAGGAAAAACTCATATCTTCAGTTTGATGGTTATATTCAAGTATCCTGTACTTGTTTATGGTCTCAGGTGGAAAAAAAGGACTGTTGTGAAGGTGTGTTCTGTCTGTACTGATACTTACAGGCTGAGGTGTAGCTTTTGGTTCAGTGGACTTTACATGTAGGTGAGTCATCATAGCTTGCAGGCGCTCTTTGTCTTTTGCAAGCTGAACAGGAAAGAAAAAACATTAGAAGTTAGTTTTGGGAACAGAATCCAGAACTGTACTTTTTCTCTTTTTTAAACCCTGGCATTATAACAGGCTTATAAACAAAAAAATAAAAAATAAATTTAAAAAATGCTATTAATTTCTTAGAAATATTATATGGCCCTGTATGTATGTGTCTGTGTGTGAAACAAAACTCCTGGTGCTGGGTATCAGCTTTTTGCAAAAAAAAATGCATGAGTTCTTGAATGAAGCAGCTCTAGACCTGCTGGCACCAGTAAGTTTGTTGCTGCACTGACAGCTAAAAGACATTAATGAATCGTATTTACTAACCAACCCTGTCCCAAATCATGGCCAGGAGGCAACACACAAAGAAAAACTAGGTGAGTACAGAAGTACCTATTTGTTGGTTTAACATTTAAAATAAACATAGAAAATACATCCTTCTGCCCCCAGGGCATCTCTGTGAAGATGAAGCAATCACTACTAACATGAAATTCTCAGCTCTAGGAAAAAATATTGAAGGTGCACTAAACTTTTGTTCTTGCATAGAACAGGACCTGGAGAAAGCTTTAACCTTGGAGATGAAAGGGAGCTTCCCTTTTTCTTATTTGCATTTGCCTGAGGCCAACAGAATGCATTCCATGTTGGGTATTGTGATGGATCCTGTCTTTTAGTGTTGACTAGATGCTGCTCATACAAAACAAAACACAACTTGAAATACAGTTGGCATGGTTTGGTAAGGAAGTTCTGCTGGCATACAGATGTCAAAACATACAAGTACAGCAAGGATCCCTTAAGAGAACCGTTATGCCAGAACTCTTATGCCACAGTCAGGGCTGCTAGATTGCATGTATTCCAAGCTTTCCACGCAGGTTATGAACATTTGGACAGGTGTATTTACTTATGTAAAAATTATATACTGCTTTAGAAGAGATTTCAAACCAATTTCTATTTTACCTCCCCTTTTTAAAAAATAGCTGAAACAAATAAAACCTTAGCCATAAAAACAGCAGGAAATCCTTTTACATACCCTATGCATGTCTACTCAGAAGTAAGTAGCAATGTTTTCAATAGGGTTTCCTTTTAGGTAAGTGGGTATAGGATTATGCAAAATATATTTCAGGAGCACACAGTAATCCAAACACAGATAATCAGATATTTAAAGCAAAGGAAGGAATCTAAAATGGTGAAACATGAGAAACATAAAATGAAGAATGAGGGGATTATTTAGGCTGTTTTTCTGCAGGTCAAAAAGTGTAACCATTGTGAACCCTTAACTCCATTAGCAACTGCCTGCTACTCAGTTAGATCATTCAGAAGAAGTCGCAAGCGCTTGCTAGGCCATGGATGCGAGTAAGCGGTCATCAGCATAGCACTATAAAAGGCCCTTAAGGTCTGAAAGTTGTGGCTGCTAATGGTATTGTAGGGGAAATACTGCACTTGCTTATTAACCATGTGCTTTGAGGAAGCTGTACTTAGCAAGCACATTCACCCATTGACTCACTCATTCATGTAACTTGTGGCTAAACTGTAAGCCACAAGACCATCTCTGAGAGCTATCCATGTATGAATTGTTCCTTGGAGAGATTCTTCTCCCTCCTTGTACATTATTCTTTGCATACAATATTGTGCATGTGCGTATTTTGCAATGATTACATTAGTGTTACCAAGCAATTGTTCAGTGGCTGCCCAGAATGTGCAAATAATCACAGTGGAAGACACACATTTTTTTTACATTATAATGGATAAAGTCTGATGCACTTTCTTTTTCTATATAAGGATCAATTCCGAGGAGGAGGAGGAGGAGGAGGAAGAAAAGAAGAAGAAATCTATAAATACATTAAGAGCCCTCAACTTTATCAGAGTTATGAACACAGTTTAGGGTACAATCCACACATCTGCCAACCTTGTGGACAGGGTGAAGTGTATCTGGATTCCCAGTCAGCCTCACTGCTTTCTCTTGATGTCGTCAGGGCTAAATGCTGTGCCCGCTTCAGAACAGGACAGCAATTTGCATCTGCCACATCCATGGCTGGCATGAGCAATGGGGCTGTGAAGCCTGTGGACACAGATAAGCCCTTTGGGAACACAGGAAGCTGCCTTACAATGCTCCATTTATAACAATTTGCATGTGATGCTCACTATTGGTATGAGCTGGGACGAATCTGCTGGGAGCCCAGACTTGAAACAAACTCTTAGTAGTTTTAAAACAAGCCAACTTCCAACCATGGCTAGTGAAGCTGGCCTGTTAGACTAACTTGTTATAGCATGATAGCTGGTTCCTATGATATGTAATAACAAGATTTCATTAAATTTGAAACTAAACTCTGCTGAAGTCCTGCCCCTGGCAGGAGAAGGAAGCATGAGAAGTCAGTCCTCATTCCAATTTCTTTCTTGTCATGCACATAGCACTAAACTAAAGCTAAACCATGGTTTAGCATTATTTGTTGAAAGCAGCCACTGAATCAGACTATAGGTCAATCTAGGTAAGCACTGGGTTGTATTCAACCCAATTTCTGAATGGCCAGAAGAACAATCCCACCTCTCCTCCCCTTACATGCTGTTCTGGGGGTTCTCTTGACCCTCCAGAGCAGATTTGTAGAGTGCACGGGGACTGCGCAGGGAGAAGAGATGTGAGGAAGTCCCATTGCATATGCAGTAATCCTTGCACTGGCTTCTGCTAGAGCATCTAGTTAGTTGAATACAACCCTTTAACTTTCTCTTCAGCAGCTCTCTAGGGTTTAAGACAGGTGTCCCTTTCAGCCCTACCTGGAGATGCTAGGGAGTGAAACTGAGATCTTCTGCAAGCAAAGCATGTGCCTTAGCACTGTGGTACAGCCCTTTCCTTTGGATACATATATTTACTGTTCATCAATAAGTATTCCCAGTGTGGCTTAGAAACAAAACAATATTAAAAATCTTTAAGAAATAAGAAGATTCTTGCTGGATCAGATTACAAGAACTCTACTTTACAATCCTCCACTGGGAGAACTGACAATTTCTTCCTACTTTTGCTTCCTGTTTCCTAGCCAGTTCCTCATCCACACAAGCATCTCTCCTCTTACTCCATGGCTGCTAAGCTTACAGGAGTCTTTGGTGAGATACCTTGTTGAAAGCTTTTTGAAAGTCCAAGTACACTATGTCAACTGAATCAAGTCTAGATGTTGTCACTCTCAAAGAACTCCAATAGGTTACTGAGACAGGACTTACTCTTGCAGAAGCCATGCTGGTTCTGCTTCAGCAAGGCATTTTTCTATATGCTTGGTTATTATACAGCCACAAGCGTGGCTGTATACTATAGCCAGTGTGGATTTTTCACATTCCACAATGTTAAATTGAAAATACCCCCATGCCATTCTGATGCTTCCCATAAGCTCATTTCAAAACAAACCCTTACAAAACTCATAGTCTTGAACTCAGAAACAAGTGCTTAACAACCCTCTCAATTTTCATGGCAATACACAAAACAGTCAGAGAGAATAAAGAGTTCAAAGTCTAAAAAGAGAGAGAGAAAACCCAGACACCTTTTGGACTTCTTTCTGTCAGAGTTCTCATAATCTGTTGAAATTCATTAAAAATCAGCCATGTTCACAGAGTACCTGTAATCCTAATATTGACCTTGACCAATACTCTGACTTTCATCTTCTGTAGTTTAAAAGTTAAAAAAAAATTGCCTGGCTGATTGAACTGAATGATAGTGTTGGGCATGCTCAGTAGGAACCAACTGTCAGTGTTCTAAATGCCAGACTCACAGCTGCTTGGATTGTCTAATCAAGGGGCCACACCCACACCAGACTTTTATTTCACTTGAGACAGTCATGGCTTCCCCCAAAGAATCCTGGGAAGTGTAGTTTGTGAAGGGTGCTGAGAGGAGACTCCTATTCCACTGACAGAGGTCCAGAGGCCAGAGTGGTTTAACAGTCAGCCACTCTGATTGAAGCCCTGTGAGTGTGGAACAGGGCTTCTCCTAGCAACTCTCAGCAGCCTTCACTAACTACACTTCCCAGGATTCTTTGAGAGAAGCCATGACTGTCCAAAGTGATAAAAGCCTGGTGTGGATGTGGCCAGGGACAACTTTGGTTTAAATTTGGGTGGGAGGCCTGCTGTAGAATAATAAGTTGGGGAAAATGCTGAAAAGCAATGAACTGTTCACAATGTTTTCTTTTTGGAAAGGAAAGGGGCTTCCCCTCTCCCCAGTGCCCACCCACCCAATCTCCTCCCCCTGCCCCACCTCCCCAGGTGACCTTGGGACAGTCACTGCCTCTCAACTTCAGAGAAATGCAATGGTAAAACCACTTCTGCATACCGTTTACCATGAAAACCCTATTCATAGGGTTGCCATAAGTCGGTATTGACTTGAAGACAGTCCATTTCCATTTTCAGACATGATTGCACAAAAATAAATCCCATGGAACTCAAGAAGTATGCAAATGATCAAACCCACCCTCCCTCCTCCTCCCACCTATCCCCCTCTTGCCCCTCCCCTCCCCCTTCCTTTGCCCCTCCATCCCCATCCCCTTCCAATCCCCTCCTACCCCTTCCACCTCCTCCCTCTCCCCTTCCTCCTCCCCATGGTCAGTTTTACCTAAAGCATGATTGCACGGGAGTAAATACCATTGAACTCGATAAGTATGCAAATGAGCAAAACTGTCCTCCACTCCCCCTAACTTTGCCCCCCTCCAATCCACTCCTTCCCCCTTCCCTTCCACCATGGTCAGTTTTACCTATCCTAACCATGATTGCATAGGAATAAATCCCTTTGAACTCAATAAGCATGCAAATAATCAGACCTGCCTATCCCCTCCTTCCTCTCTCCTCTCCCTCCTCCCCTGCCCACTCCAGCCCTTCCTCCCTCCCCCTGGTCAGTTTTACCTATCCTAAGCATGATTGAACAGGAGTAAATCCCACTGAATTCAATGAACATGCAAATTATCAAACCTGTCCTTCTCCTCCCCTCCCCCTCCTGCCTGCTCCCATCCCAGTCCTCCCCTCTGCATTTCCTCCCCTCCATCCTCCTCCCCTCCCCATCCTCTGTGGTCAGTTTCACCTGTCCTAAGCATGATTGCAGGGGAGTAAATCCCACTGAACTCAATAAGCATGCAAATGATCAATCCATTCTCAGCAAACTTGCACAGGATCCCATTTCTTACCTCCCAGACTAAAAAGCAGAGAAATTCACTAATAGGCAAAAAACCTTGCAGTTTAACAACGTACCTATAGCCCACAGATATTTCTATCAAACCTTAAAAAGCAGGGAAATTGGGCAACTATAGTGAATGCATCAGGGGAGCAGGAGACCTGACCTCCTCTCTGAGATATTGGACTGCCCTACAAATTTGTCAAAATGCAAACACCATTTGGGTTGGTCTTTCACAGTCCAATCCACTTCCTGTGTAGCTTGGAAGAATTTGGTAAAATGTGCCTCTGAGCATATGGTGAGTTGTGGCAACACCTGCAGTCAGCTCAAATAATAGAAAGAAGACATGTGCTGTGCTGATCTTGTTTTAGCAGGGAGGAAGCAACATTATTAAGACAGTTGATATAGTTCAGATGGTCACTTTAAATATGTCTGATTTACTTTGCAATTTTTGTGAAGTTTCCTACAGGAAATCATTTTCTTTTGTTTCTATTTATGTGAATATGTGGAGCAACACTGAAAAATTTACACTAAAAAAACCTGCAAAAATAATTGTGGAATAACGGCACTGACTATTCTGCAGAATAGCCTCCAGTGGACCTCAGGAGTGTCTCAATTTGCACAAGATAAAACAGTAGGAGGTGAAATATATTCTAGCAAAATTCTAGGTGTGCTCTATGTTTTTAATTGACTGTGCCCACCTTGCCTTAAAACAAATGGAGATGGGCTGTCTTCAAGTCAATCCCGACTTATGGCAACCCTATGAATAGGTTTTTCATGGTAAGTAGTATTCCTCCCCAGCTGGCCTGCTCAGCTTGCCACAGCTGCACAAGCCAGCCCCTTCCTTGTCCGCAACTGCCAGCGGGGAGGCAACTGGGCTCCTTGGGACTATGCAGCTTGCCCACAGTTACACAGGTGGCAGGGCAAGTAATCCCTGAGCCACTCACCCAGGAAACACAAGCAGGGATTTGAACTCACAGACTCTAGACTCCCAGCCAGGCTCTCCTCCCCACTGTGGTATATCAGCCTCCTTGTCTTAAATGAAGTGGTTTAAACAAAACAGGCTGAAAACATGCATCCTCTTTTTTCCAACAGCTAGAGTCATTGCTGAAGTAGCAACATATTGTAATCAGTCTGATTTTACATCAAACTGCAGTTTCAGATTCAACTGTTAATACACCCAAAATAGAAACAGAACATAACCTCCAATTTGAAACACAAAAGGCTGTCTTCACCATCATATGACACTGACCAATAAAAAGGCTTTGAAATGAATAAAAATAAATTTGACACAGGTTTCTAAGATAAATAATGAGGGAAATAAAAATTTCTAGACTAGATACTTTGTAGAAACATTAGTAACACAGGAAAGAAGCAAAGTAAGAAGAACACCAACAAACATACAAAAATGTAATTTTCCATGTTTGAAGATGGCACGTTGAAAAATTTGTAGGGCAGTCCAATATCTCAGAGAGGAGGTCAGGTCTCCTGCTCCCCTGGTGGATTCACTATAGCTGCCCAATTTCCCTGCTTTTTAAAGTTTGACAGAAACATCTGTGGGCTATAGGCATATTCTTAAACCGGAAGGTTTTTTGCCTATTAGTGAATTTTATCTTTAATAATGCTTTCCACAATTTTTCCAAGAACAGACATTAAGCTAACTGGACTGTCACTACCAGAATCTCCCTTGGATTCCTTTTAAAAAACGGGTGTTTTGTTAGTCAATAATCCAGTCCTCAGGTCTGGAGGTTGATCTTAGAATCAAGTTATGTATTTCACAGATCAATTTCATACTGAGTTTTTTTTAAAGAAATCTTCGTGGGTACAATCTGGACCCAGTGAATTGTCAGTTTTTATTTTGTCAGTAAAGTCTAGAACTCTGTCTCTCATCTCCACTATCTGCTTCAATTCCTCAGACTCCCTCCCTGCAAATGTTCGTTCAGGAACAGGGATCTACCCTATATCTTCTGCTGTGAAGGCAGATGCAAAGAATTCATTCAGCTTCTCGGCAATATCCTTATCATCCTCTATTATATCTTTGACTCTCTTGCCAGCCAAGTGTCCAACTGTGTCCCTAGACAGTCTGCTGCTACTAATGTATTTAAAGATATTTATTGTTGGTGGTCTTCATGGTTTTAAGCAATGAGCTCCTCAAATTCTTTTTTAGCATCCTTATTGCTTGCCTACCTTTCTTTTGCCAAAGTTTGTGTTCTTTTTTGTTCTTGTTTGGACTTCAATATTTTGAAGGAATCCTTCTTGCCACTAATAGCCTACTTGATTCTGCTTGTTGACCATGCTGGCACCCTCTTGGCCCTGGTGGAACCTTTCTTGATCTGTGGTATATATTCTAGCATACCTGAGCTTCTAATATTGTGGCTTTATTTAACCGTTTAAGCATTTAAGAAAGATGTGATCTTCTTGATTTTCTCTTTCCATTTCTTTTTATCAATGTGACCCTCTTGATTTTCTCTTTCCATTTCTTTTTATCAATCTGCTCATTTTTGGGAAATTTCTTCTTTTAAGTCAAGTATGACTGTATTGAATTTTCTTAGCAATTGTCCATTTATGTATATTTTAATTATGATAGCCCTATGTTCACTGTTCCCAATTGCTTCAACATCTGGCACCAAATCCTGGATGGCACTTAACATTAAGTCCAGGGTCACCACCCCTTTAGTCAGTTCCATGGCCAACTGTTCTAGGGCACAGGTATTTACAGTATCTAGAAATTTAATCTCTTTATCATGATTGGAACATGCATGTACACTAGGGTTGCCAGGTCACAAGCATCCCAAACCCTAAGATTTTGGGGCCGGGCCCTAGTGATGTCATACAGGTGTGCCTGAGTGATGTCACAAGGAGGGCCTGAATGATATCATTAAGCATGATATGTTAAGCATCAACCATAGTTGCTGGGTGCATACAATTCAAACAAAAATATTTCTCTGATTGGAAATTAAGATAGAAATCTTACCTAAAGATGCAGTCTGGGTAGGGAACATTTAATCTAGCCAACTTGCTTCTGGCAAAAAGGTTTTAAGTGCCCTCAGGCCAGGTCAGTCACCAGAAGGCCATTGTAGAAAGAAAGGATACTAGTGTTGTAGATATGTTAGATGGGAGCACTCAGGAGTAAAGATGGATGCCTCCAAAGGCTGCAATTTTAAACACACTTACTAAGAGACTAAGCCCCATAGAACTCAATAGGACTTACTTCTCAGCAGATACGGTTTGGACTGTGTTGTTGGTAAAGCTTGACCAGGAATCCTGTGCAAAGATATCCATACCCAAGTAGGGTTAACAACCCCCTGCCTGGAATGCCCTGCCCCTACATTTTAACATGGCTGCTCCAAATTTCTTTACATATTTGACCCTTCACTCCAGAAAGAGGTCTGGGAAATGAGTAAGAGTAAGAAGATTCCCTTCTCTTTTCTGTCTCCCCTGTGGGCTGCTATAAACTCACTCTGACAGCCAACCCAATTCCAGTGAATAATAATTGACAGAGAGAAAACACACATGGTTTGGTCTTCACAGGCAGCAGCTTGGGAACAACAATTGCAGCCACACTTCCCAGTATGTGAATTCTCTTTTACCACTATTGGGCAAGAAACAAACTGTCATGCAAACAACAAGGTGCATCATCAGTGGGTTTAAGGGGGTTGAACAGAGCGCATGAAACCACTGTTGTTGCTTCTATGGATGAAAGGGAGTGAGGATAAAGGTAAATGAAATGCAAATAGAAAAAGAAAACCAAAAGACAGTAATGATTTCCTAAATGTAATACCTTACCAATCATTCCTTTAGTATGGCAGCACCTACGTTTTGGAAGTCCCTGCCTATTGACATTAGCAGGTCCCTTTATTGTACTCTTTTTGCACCTGCTAAAACATTTTTGTTTACGCAAGCCTACCCAGGCACGTAGAAGCTATTATGTTTTTATCTATTTTAACTCATTGTTGGTTTTATTATTTTGAATATTTTTCAATACATGTCTTTATCTGTTTTTGCCAATAATTTTATTGTTTTAATTCTTTCTGTAAACTATTTTGAGATTTTTTTTACAATAAAGCAGTATATAAATGTAATTAAAATACATCAATAAATTTTGGAGTCACTGTGGCCTTTGCGTCTCCTTCCATTTTTAGGAACAAAGGAATCTGCCTTACACTGACTCAGGCCATTTGGTGCCATCTAGCTAAGTACTGATGACATGGACTACTATTGGCTCTCCAGAATTCCAGGCAATAGTCTTTTCCAGAAATTGAATTTTGGACCTTTGCATGCAAAGCATATGCCCTATCACTGAGCTAGAACCCTTTCCCTGTTTTAAAAAAATATCTTTTAGAATTGTTCTTTCCAATTCACTAATTAATGCATATCAAACCTAGTGCAGATCCACACCATTCATTTAAAGCACATTCAACATATATTTGAAGCACATGAATCACACCACAGAATCATGGGAACTGTAGCTTGTTAAGGGTGGTGGGAACTATAACTGTGAAGGGGAAACTACAATTCCCAGGATTCTTTAGGGGAAGTCATGTGCTTTAAATGCAAGTTGGATGTGCTTTAAACATATTTTGTGAATCTACTTAATTAACTTTGCCTGCATGTAAATTGTTTTCATTATTTTTTTTAAATGGAAATGAGCTATAAAATTTATTGGGTGACCATGGGCTGCATGCCATCTCTCAGCTTAATCTGCCTCTCAGGATGAAAACAACAGAGGGGAGCCAGGAAGACCTCAAAGAAGAAGGGCACACTGAAAATGTAGAGGAAGTAATACTGTACAACCGTAGTGTGAAATCAGATACTTATTGGGACACAGTATGAAGAAATATTTATATAAGCATGACAATCAAATATGTTTATTATTTACACAACCTGTAAAGATATTTATAGCGTAATCCTACGTTTGTTTACTCAGAAGCAAGTCCCAATGTATTCAGTGGGGCTTACTCAAACAGGGAAGCGTGCACAGAACTGCAACCTCAAGTGATAAGAAACTTCATTCACACCCAACATTCAGAATCATGCCACTTTAAGCTGTTTTACAACTGTTTATACTTGTTTTTATGGTTATTGGATTTTAAAGGGATTTATTTCTTATTGTGAGCTGCCATGGTTTCCAGTCTGCGACACCACCACCACCACCACCACCCCCACACACACACAGAGAGAGAGAGAGAGAGAGGAGATGTAAAATACATACACCCCATACAATAGCTTATTGTCAAAACCAGCTGGTCACTGCAGAACATTAAAAAAAAATCTGTATTCATTTCCTACCAAGTAAAAGCAGTGATACCTATGTAAGTATGGAATGCTTTAAATGAAATGGGGGTGCCACAGCATCTGATTCTCCTGATGCACAACCTATACTCTGGACAACAGGCTACTGTAAGGACAGAATATGGAGAAACCGATTGGTTCCCCATCGGAAAGGGTGTGAGACGGGTGCATTTTATCACCCTGTTTGTTTAATCTATACACTGTATATATCAGATGGAAAGTGGGATTGGACCAAGATGAAGGAGGTCTGAAAATTGGAGGGAAAATATCAATAATTTAAGATATGCAGACAATACCATACTACTAGCAGAAATCAATAATGATTTGAAACGAATGCTGATGAAAGTTAAAGAGGAAACCACAAAAGCAGGACTACAGCTGAACATCAAGAAGACTAAAGTAATGACAACAGAAGATGTATGTAACTTTAAGGTTGACAATGAGGACATTGAATTTGTCAAGGATTATCAGTATCTTGGCACAGTCATTAACCAAAATGGAGACAATAGTCAAGAAGTCAGAAGAAGGCTAGGACTCAGGAGGGCAGCTATAAGAGAACTAGAAAAGGTCCTCAAATGCAAAGATGTATCACTGAACACTAAAGTCAGGATCATTCAGGATCCTGATATCTGTGTATGGATGTGAAAGTTGGACAGTGACGAGAGCGGATAAGAGAAAAATCAACTCATTTGAAATGTGATGTTGGAGGAGAGCTTTGCGGATACCATGGACTGCGAAAAAGATAAATAATTGGGTGTTAGAACAAATTAAACCAGAACTATCACTAGAAGCTAAAATGATGAAACTGAGGTTATCATACTTTGCACACATCATGAGAAGACATGATTCACTAGAAAAGACAATAATGCTGGGAAAAACAGGAATAGAAAAAGAGGAAGGCCAAACAAGAGATGGATTGATTTCATAAAGGAAGCCACAGACGTGAACTTACAAGGTCTGAATAGGGTGGTTCACGACAGATGCTATTGGAGGTAGCTGATTCATAGGGTCGCCATAAACCGCCCTGAGAGCTTTGGCTATGGGGTGGTATATAAATAAATAAGTCTTAAGCGACTTGAAGGCACATAACAACAACAAGAAACCTATGTAAGCCCTTGCCTAATTGCTTTAAAAATATGATTCGGGGGGCAGATAATCAATACAAACACAATTCTTTGCTATGTTCACTCAAACGTCCCATCAGTTTACAGCACAATTTTAACTATGTCTACTTAAAAGTAAGTCCTATTGAATTCAATGGGGTTTACTCTGGGTATGTGGGAATCAGCATTGCAGCATTACTCCCAGAATTGCAAGTACTGGATTAAAGCTTCATATTGGGAAGGTTTTCAAAACGCTGCCCTCTTCAACAGCCCAGGAAAATATAAACTGGTTTGACTCCTGCATACAAGACAGAAAAAGACTGAAAGCTATATACTTAACTCAATTGATCAGATTTTCAGAAAAGCAGGAAAAAACATGTTTTCTGACTTGCAAACGGCTCATTGCTGCCTTGTCAATCACAACCCTGACTTCACTTATTGGCTACAAACCTGAAAGGGCTGGATTAGAGCAGGCAGCCATGAGCTTATTTAACCAAAGTTGCGGGGGGGGGGAGCTGACGTTTTGGGGTATATCTCGGGAACCCGGCCATCTAGAAACTTATTTTTTTTAAATGAAAGCTGAGAGTCTGGAGATTAAGGTGACTCACCCAGAGAGCACCCCAAAAATCCAGAGTCTCCAAGCAAAAACCGGACACCTGGCAACCCTAATGTACACAGTCTATTTAAGGGTAACTGAACTCCCCTATTTCTATAGCATTTCCTCTTTTGGATACCTCCTCGATTTCATTCTCCATCTCAAGATAATCCTGAACAGTTTTGTCAGAGGAATGATGGCACACCCCCAGTACTAAACTACTCTTTATAATATATTCTTTATCATTATTACAATGTGTAATAATTAAAATCAACAATAAACAATGAAAGAGTGCAACCCCAAAAAAACTTCCTTGCAGAGACGGCATAGTGTACAGTGCAGATTTAAAACACAATTTAAAAGTTGTTTAAAATAAATAATGAATAAAAAAGTCTTCAGCTTGTGCTGAAAAAGATGAAGATCCTCACATTGAACATAAATGAGACTTTGGAAGGAATGATCAAGAACTGAGTTCACTGGAGGAGCATATGCCTTACGTGCAGATAATTTAACTCCTGGAATTTCCAGTTAAAAACATCAGGTAGCAGGTGATAGAAAGATTTATTCCAGAGACCCCGAAGAGCTGCTGCCAGTCAGAGTAGACAACACTGGGCTAGATAAAGGAATAGTCTGACCATGAAATAGTCAGATTTGGTGTAAGGTAGTTTCCTATCTTCCTGTGCAAAGTCCAAAAAGGTTGTAGTATCATCATTCTCACCACAAGAAATTTCAACACAGCAGTGACTTTCATGCATCTGATGAAGTGGACTCTACAAAAAATTGTGCCATCTTAAAAACCATTAGTCTTTCAAGGGCTACAAGATGTTATGTTATTGTTGTTGCACAGACTAATATGGCTCCCCTCTAGGAATTGAGAGCTCTTAACTTTTAGGGGCTCTGATCTATCAGTGAAAAAGCAAAATATAGCACATGGGGATTTTAATCTGTATTTTTGTTTGAGTAACTACCAAGGATTAATCATAAACTACTGTTTAAATACATCTTTCAGTCGTGTATCGAAACTGCTGCATAGAGGTAGTACTCCAAAAGTGCATGTGGGGGACTTGGTGTTCATGGCAAGGAAGTACAATATTTTTACATGACATTTATTTTTTACTTGCATTTCTTGGAGAGTTCATAGGTGCCAATCAATTCTCCATTTGCTCTCCCTTTTTGCAGACAATGCAAGCAGACACCATTTCAGGAGTCAGAGGACTGACTTGAGAGCAGTTAAATCAAATATACTACAGACTATGGCCAACACTTGCTGTAAATTAATCCCATCAGCCCCAACCAGCATGACCAATGGTCAGAGATAATGGGTGCTGTAATCCAACAACATTTGAAGGGCTATAAGTTCCCCATCCCTGAATTAATAGCGCATATATCTGTTCACATAAGGTGGTAATGATGGAAATGTTTTTGGGTAATCATTTATCTACAGTCACAATTTTATTTATTTTAATCTTGGATTTCTTTCAGTTAATTTATTTTTTCTTTAAATTTATTTTAGGATCATTTGCCACATTATGATTTTTAAACTGTGGGAAACCATTCACTCTGAAGCTCAAAACTGTGTGACAGCTATGCCAAGGATACACAAACACTTTCCACAAGGAAACACCTGTCAGAAGCAAATTATCTCATTAATGTGAGGTTCTATACAGAAGCCTTTGGAAAACACTGTATGAAAGAGAATTTTCTGGATAACTGAATAGCTGGACATCAGATAAGTGGCCACCACACCAATATTTCAAATGTGCTGCCCCAAGAGAAGCATGCTAGTGCTGTCAACTAATTAACTAATATTTAACTGATTAATCACCTGCTTTTCAAATAACTGATGACATTTGTCAGTGTACGGTAAGTGAGACAGGCAGGCAAAGATGACATCAGGGCCTGCTGCAATCAGACTGTTCCCTCCCCCCCACAGGGCCAATGGACCAGTCTTACTGCCCCCCCGGGCAATAGACATCATCTGCCCTGTAGGAAGAAGAGAGGGAGGGAGGAGGCAATGACATCATCAGGGGCAGCTCCATTTGGACTGTTCCTTTCCCCCCACCACAAAGGGCAGACATTACATTTTATATCATTTATTTTTTAAATAATAATAATAATAATAGTAGTAATAATAATAGTAATAATAATAATAATTTAAAACTGTAAATTTCCTTTGGTGCCTAGGGCAAATGCAAAAAAAAATGTAAACAGAAGTTTAATGTAAACTAAACACAACTAAATCTTTGGTATAGATACAGCTTTCAGTATGGAAGGAAGTGTGAAAACACAATTTACAAAATATTACTCTCATTGTTCCCCCTTTAGGATGCACACCTTAACGTGGTGAGGGGGTTTGAGAGTGTTGAAGAAGCTGAGAGCAATGCTGTCAAGAGTCTAGACCAAAAGACTAGACTCCTAGCAGGGGCACCCAAGGTGGAATGGTCAAAGCTGAGACACCAGACTAAGATGCATCCAAACTCAGAGGAAGGCAATGGTAAACCACCTCTGAATACCTCTTACCACGAAAACCCTATGAACAGAGTATCCAAAATGCGACACAAGATAGTGCTGGAAGATGAGACCCCCCAGGTGAGAAGGCACTCATCGAGCTACTGGGGAAGAACAAAGGACAAGTATGAGTAGCGCTGTGACTAATGACGCAGCTGGGTCAAAGCTGAAAGAAAGCCCAGAGGCTGATGCGCACAGATGTGAAAGGAGAGTCTGGAGTTGTACGATGCACACAATAGGAACATGGAATACCATACTACTAGCAGAAACCAGTAATGATTTGAAACAAATGCTGATGAAAGTTAAAGAGGAAAACATAAAAGCAGGACTACAGCTGAACATCAAGAAGACTAAAGTAATGACAACAGAAGATTTATGGACATTGAACTTGTCAAAGATTAGCACAGTCATTAACCAAAAGGGAGACAATAGTCAAGAAATCAGAAGAAGGTTAGGACTGGGGAGGGCAGCTATGAGAGAACTAGTGACCATCAAGAAAGAACCTTGTGGAACCTTATGCTACTGAGCATGAAGTGGTCCCAAGATTTGGGTGGAGGTATGGAATGGAATGGGACAGGTTATGGTATGATACTAACTCACTGAGCAACTTACAGAATACCCTCAGTATCAAAACGCTGAGTTCCAGAGTGAAATTTTGACTAAAGTCAAATGAGAAGATCTGGCTCCTTGTCTATCTCCTCCCCTCCTCACCCTTTGGAAAAACAAATACTTTGGCAGAGATTAGATAGAAAAGCTTACTAGCCATTCACTGATTTTTGCCAGACCTCCACTTCTAGCATCAAAAAAGTGAGGTGACAGAACTAAAATGGTAATAGCTAGGGACAGACCCCCATATGACAATTTCCATTTCTTTGAATTTATCATTTTTCTAGTCTTAAGTCAGTTCACCACATTTCTGTATTAGTTTGCATTTTAAAAGAAGTCCCCATGAAAATTCATTATCAATATAATAGTTATAATTTGTCCTAATATACACATTTTTGCAATGCATTTTCACTACATACATATGGTATTTCTATGCATACCTTCCCCAAATACACATATATTTGTACATATTTTTGGTTAGAGAACTGAAGTAAAAAATTTGGAGAAGTGTGAATTTTGAAGCAAAGTGCAAATCAGGGAGGATGACATTGAAGTGCGAAGGAAATTTGTCCCCCATCCCTAGTAAATATCACTATACCAGCCTTCATAGATGGAGCTCTATATTATATTGCCACTTGAAAATTAATGAGGATAACTAGCAACAGAGTAGTGGATTAATAGCAGCAACCGATCCAGTGTGGCATCTAAGCCCTTATCTAAAGTCCAGCTATTTCTCCTGGAGATGAAAACCAGGGGAAGATCAGGAGCAAGAAGTGAACTATAAGCTCATAGATTCCTTTTTGTGTCCTCTGACAGCAGTCAATAACTGAACCAGAAATTCTGTACTTGCTCATTTCTAGAAACAGTGAGAGGTCTGACTGAGCCTATGGCCTAATCCTAAAAGGTGCCCAGTTACTTTCCTGGGTGGAAAATATCTGAAAACTCCCTGAGACATGGAGCCGTCTACCAAAAGCACTCCTGGCTGAGTGCTTTCGACTATGTAGCCTTTTCTTACAAAACTTCAAATTCTATTACTGAAATGTTTATATTTAGGGTTCTTTTAAAGAAAAAAACCTTTTTTTTAAAAAAAAACAAAGGCAAATTCACCTCGTTCAAGTTGTACCATGGGCAAACATTTTCTTGATGGATGACCTCTCCTGGTCTTACCAACAAAATTCTAAATGTATTTTCAGCAGAATTCTTAACCTGTTCTTAACTACGTAACATTTTTCATGAGATAGGTCTTGGTGAAGTTTATCATTCTGGCTGTGTTTGATTTTCTCACAGAAGTTGTATTAAAATATTGTTAACACTAAAAAGAGGGTGTCATGACCATGATGATGATGGATTGCCCTCAAGTCAATTCCGACTTATGGCGACCCTATAAATACGGTTTTCATGGTAAGCGGTATTCAGAGGGGGTTTACCACTGCCTTCCTCTGACCTCATGACCATGGTTTTTCAGAAAGTAAACTTTAGGAGAATATCTGGATAAAAAAGTCCAATTTGTGAGATAAGAAGATAAAAAGGTTTTTTAAAAAATGTAAGTCATAGTTATCAGGAAAAAGTAACAACAAAAAGTTTTAAGTGTGTTTTTGCTGATTTTTCTCTATAACTATTTGAAGCTGTAAATGACTAACTCAGTAAAATTCCAAATGTAATTATCTTCTGCACTTAGCCCACGGCTTTCTATATATCTCTACATTACCATCTTGCATACAAAATAGGGTGGTTTTTTTCCTGAGGAATCGTAACTATAGAATGTACAACATTGTTTTTAATTTGTCTTCTTTGGCTAACCTTTTCCCTACTCTCTTTGGCTAATCTTTTCCCTACTCTTACACACAAAGAAAGTCAATCCACCAAGAACAGTAAGGCATAGACAGACAAGGGCTTCAAAGCATTTTTAAATGCACTCATAAAGGGCCATAATCAAACTGCAGCTGGACATCTTTAAAAGCTCTAATTTTACTCCGTAGAAAATGATTATATGTAGATACAAATTATTTTCAAAGTTTATAGAGAAATCACACACACACACACACACATCAGTATTTATTTAATTCGTATCCCGCCCTTCCTCCCAGCAGGAGCCCAGGGCGGCAAACAAAGCACTAAAACACTTTAAAACATCATAAAAACAGATCTTAAAATGCATTAACAAAACAGCATTAAAAACATTTTTAAAAAGTATTGTAAATTATATATATAATAAAATGTAAAGAAACTACTTTCTAGGCCAATGAGTAAGATGACCTCCAGCCCAATCTTGAGCAAAGTTTAAAAACCAACATTGGCCACTTATGTGATTTAACCAATTATATAAAATAGAATAAAACATATACATCCCCCAACAAAAACATATATTCAGTGTAAAATAGATTAAATGTTTACATATAATTGCCGGTAGTGTAGTGCACTGAAGCGTTCAATTTCTTTTCAACTTGCATACCAATAAATAGGAAGTCAAGCTGTAATAACTGCAACAACTTTTAAAAATTATTCTAAGTGCATTATGGAAGCTCTTCTTCAAATTACAACTGGGCAACTCAAAATTCATTTCACTGGACTCAATTAATACTGAGGAAATATGTATATAAAATATTATCTTTACCTGCAGCTCTAACTGTTGTACAACCTGCATTTGTACTCTACATTGGGCTGTACTTCTATCATCCAGCGCATGCTCACTGTTGAGATGTCTGTAACAACACAAAGAAAATCATTAAGTGAAATGGATAAACAAAAAGGGAAAGAAATAAGTAAGTAACAGGATGAGTAAAGCAGCCCAAATGTTATCCAGAAAATCTGAATTAATTAAAAAAAAACTTCTCTCCTGCTTTAAACAGTACTTTTTAACGTGGGTCATTTTATTTCCAATAAATGGATATTTCACATCCAAGACAAAACTCTGCTGAAG
Source organism: Rhineura floridana (assembly GCF_030035675.1). Classification (NCBI taxonomy): domain Eukaryota; kingdom Metazoa; phylum Chordata; class Lepidosauria; order Squamata; family Rhineuridae; genus Rhineura; species Rhineura floridana. The sequence continues at coordinate 174,328,219 of NC_084482.1, read as the reverse complement.
AGGTCTCCCAGCCCGCTCAGAATAAATTCAAATAAAATTAAGAAACGAAGCTAGGCATATTTTTACATATATGTAGCAAAATGATGCAAGATAAATAAGTACATTTGGCAGATCATCATCATCAACTGAAAATATTCACATGGCAGAAAACAAATATGATTGTACAAAAATGGAGAACACAAAATTAAGGCAGAAGGAATCACAAGAAAAGTAGGTGCTAATTAGAAAAAGGCTAGAATACCTGTTTTGAAATCCTCCATCATGAGAGATTTTTTTAAATTCAGCCAGTAAATAGTGTTTTGCATCTCAAATATGAACATTGTACTGGAATGTGGTTTTTTGGCATTAACAGAAATTGTGCACATGTCAAAATCTCATATATGCTGATTTGGCATTTATTTGGACCACCCATTTAAAGTAGCTCAAAAAACAAAAGTGCAGAAGGCACACAACATTAAATACAACTTCCACAGCTTTGAGCTCATCCCCCCCACCTCCTGGAAGAATATGGATGGTCATAGCCAGTTCTCCTAAGTGTTTCTCTGAGCAAACGTGATTGAAGTAAACGGCATTAGCACCCTGAAGAGTACACACTACTTTGTATTATCTGAACCAGTTCCCTTTTTATCAGTGCCTTGTTCTCTCTCCCCCTGCTTGCATTTCATACCTTCCTTTTCTTAACCAATGGAAACTCGTGGCTTTAATTAAGTCTATAACACTGCTCTTACACATCATTCACTTTGCCCAACGAATGACACCCATATAAAAAGTCAGTCTTATAATTCGATCTTAACCACATTATTGGTAAGTCATAATGATTTAAACAGTTGTGTGCTTAGTAGAACATCAGTCACACACAAAGAATTGCAGACTATTAGGCAACTTACACAGGACAGTTTTTTTAACAGTATATTTTAAATTATTCACCTAAAAAGGAACCTATTCAAAAGCGTGCAGGTTTACATCCAACAAATCATAGCTTGGAACAATCTCTGCACAACACTAGAATTGGGTTTCACTGACCATCAGAACAACTGTATTTCCTGAGATCCAAATATATTCAATGTGGTCTTTGCATAAACTATAGCAGTATCCACTGTCGTGCACTGTAGTAACAACCAGTCATCTGAATGGAATATAACTGCTGTAAAACAGCAAAAAAGGAAGCAGAATTTGGCTAATCATTAAGAGAAACTTCCTAGCAATAAGAATTGGGGACAGTATGGTACAGACTGCCTTGGAAGGTGCTGGACTCTCCTTTGCTGAAGGTATATAAGCAAAAACTTCCTGTCAAGGATGCTGTAATTGTATCCTGCATTGCAGATCCTTCACTGAGCAGGGGTTGGACTAGATGACACTCAAAGTCCTTTCCAACTCTATGATTCTGTGAAACTACCCAGATGCAATAGTAATCTGCCTTCCCATGGTAATTTAAATATACACAGTTCAGAATTACTACTACTTGAAAGGACAAGCTTAAGTGCTGCTGGAGACAGGTGTATTACTACTTCACCTCAAATATTAAATGGTTATTTGAGACAGTATCTAGTTAGGAATCAGTATTATCAGAATTATCCCTAAAATCTTGGGTACATTCTGTTTGAATGTAATTAACAAATCAAATAAAGAAATAAGTTCATATAAACCTAATATATGATAAGATTCATATAGGTGAAAAGTTGTGTTCATCTGTATACCAAAAAGGTAAAGTTTGAGAATGCAACAAATATAGGCATCATGCTGCTCTTCAGAGAGCCATAGCTTGGCTGCAGCATCCTACTGAATAAACACTTAGCGGTTATTTGCACTTCAGGTGCAGTACATTAGCACAAAAGTGGAAGAACAAGGAGAAGTCCTAGTGAATACCATTTAAATACCACTCTATGGACTGTGGTAGTCCTGCAATTACTCCTGTTAAGTTGCATGCAGCCCTGTGGGTGGGGGAATGGGGTCACTGCCCATAGAACTGTGCTCCCCCCACATTTTGGGGGGAAATTGTCTTTTCAATTTGTAACATTACAGACAATGACAGCTTCCATTTAAAGTGTGATAGCTTGTTCAAAGAACAGGAGCAATTTAAGAATAGGACCCTCTGAAAAATTCAGTGAATAAAGTGAGGTGAATGCAAAACAAAAGCCTAACCTGGAAGAGTCCCCAAAAGTCGGCTCACACAAGGCTTTCCCTGACAAAGGATGGATTTTTCAGGATCACAATCACCCTATAACTACTTAAGTGATCCTGAAAGAAAGGCCTGTGTAGTAACATGACCCCTGAAGAGTTAAATGTTAGGACTTTGTATTATGGGCTAGATTAGACTCCACTTCTTGGACTTTCTTTTGCTCAGCTTTTCAGTTTCAGTTGTGTTCTCTACCTAGCCAGCAATAAAGAAGCTTGTTTCTTTGTAAGGGTAAGTAAGTAAGAAGCAAGTGTTTATTCTTCAGTTATTATAATGAATGGAACAGGTTTAGGTGCTTATTGCTACAGGATGAAGAGTGAACTTAAAGTGATCTGAAAAAAATATCTACCCTAAATTGCCCTTTACTCTTTTAAAGCACTCATTACACTCACAATCATAATGGCTATTTTTTCCTTCTTTTTCTTGAGTAGACAGCAAAGGATGAAAACAGCATTAGAAGATAAGAAACAATGCTGTGCACATTATAGTTAGCTGCTTGGCTAGCTAGGCTGTAACTCAGACTTAATTTCTGATTTTCCCAATATGTGCAGCTCAGCATAAAGCCTTTTCAAGGTTTCTGGACAGAAAAATTAATCCAGGAAACCAGTAAAAAAAATCCAAGTCCTTCCCACAATTTGTTTCTAATTGCTTAGTTAGTTCTTTATATAGCAGCCAGTTAAAGTGTTTTCCCTGGATCGTCCAACAGGATGGAAAATCTAAAGGTCAGGAGCAAGATTAGAAGGAGGGACTCTCAAGGAGGAGTTAACACACCCTAAAGTATTTATTTTCTCTCTGCCCTTCCCTAAACATGTAGTATGGACAAGTTTGTTTTTCAGGTACAGTAGGGCCCCACTTTGAGGCGCTCCGCTTTGCAGCATTCCACTGACACAGTGGTTGTCAACTGCAGAAAGGCCACGCTCCTACGGCGCTTGTTCCACTTTTTTGGATTAGTTTTATGGTTTATTACTGAAGCTTGGTTTTAGATTGATTATGTTGTTTTTGATATGTACATTGTATTTTATACCACTGTACGTCACCTAGAGTGTCCGGTAACTCAGCCAGATAGGCGACACAAAAATAAAATTTATTATTATTATTACAGCATTTTTCAGGTGTCGGGCGCCATTTTAGACAATGTTAGTCAATGCGATCCGCTTTATGGCGGCGGTCC